>NW_027367183.1:0-61090 GCF_046119375.1 Phyllobates terribilis | reverse complement strand
AAGAGAATGGTGAATGCTGCAAGTAATGAAGGATGGGGTCTAGCGAGTGAAATAGCTGAAATAAAGAAGATGCTCACAAGCCTACTACCAAAAGAGCGAGCAACAAACAGTGCGTGTCTATGGGATATGAACGAGTTTGTCCCGTCATTCAAATTAGTGTCCCGAGCTGTGGGAAGACACGGTTGCTGAAGTAAATGCAATTGTGGATTGTGAAGATCTTATCCCTAACAAAAGATTGATCTTTTGTGCGGAAATACAAGACTAAGAACAAGTAAAAACTTAATTCCAAAATGATTGTTGATTTGATTTCTCGTAGGACTTACAACGATTAGGAGAACACACAGTTCTCAGTTTCTTCCTAAACTCTCCTAATTATTGCCTAAGTCCTAAATCAAGATGAACTCTCTCTCTCTCTCTCATTCAACAAAACGTTAAAGATAAATGAACTAAACTATTTATACTATGGCATAATCACCAGCAACTAGTTACCTAAAAGCATGATGATAATAATAAATAAACTATTAAATCTAAACTAGCCGAGTATAATAACAAACTTTCTTCAACAATGAAGATCTCGAATCTGGTAAATCTTTGGCGTATCAAATCTTTCCTCCTATAGCTCATGAAAGATTTCTTTCCATATATACGAGCTCGGTCCCCTTTAGTGTATTCGGTTCCCTTGAGCGCGTCCTCTTTGTGTAGCGCTTTACTTCTCTGCAGCTCGATTCCTCATTCTGCATGTTCGGTTCCCTCCAGTACCACTCCGTTCCCTTGTTCCTTATTAAGTTTGTTAAGCGCTATTCTTTTCGGTGGACTCTCTCTTGTATCTCTACTTCAACTTGTTGCTTTCCATGCATAAATCACCTACTTAACTCAAAGGCCTATCAATTTCCTGTTACATCTCACTCAATACATATATTAGTTCATAAGGTTGTTTGTTATCATTAAAATTGAGGCATTACTAGTTACAGGAACTAAGGTGCTAGTTCATATAACCAACAATTTCCCCCTTTTTTATGATGACAGACTTAGAATCCTGGCATAGGCCTAAAGTAGAGCTGAGAAGGAAGAAGCTTTCAATTCCCCCTTAATCAATGAACAAGTAATACTCATCTCCCTTTAAGTTATCATATGTGCTAGTTCCCCCCTAAATTAAATAATTCTTATGCCTATAATATTCCCCTTTTTGACATCATGTAAAAACGAATGCTCAATAGTAATCACGGGAAAATAAGAGTTGCACGTGCATACCTTCTAGATGAATGAGTAAGTGATACCAAAAAAAAACACATCAAGTCAAGCCCTATCTCAGTACGCACTAGAGCAAGAAGGTAAGTGAAACAAAGCATACTTATCATTGAAAAATATAAGAGCACACAAAAGAGATAGTCAGAAAAGAGCAAAAAGACAAGAAATTTAGAGGAGCTGTTGGATTTTCTAAGGAGCCCTAAAGAGAACTGAGACAGCAGCTACTCCCAGTGGTACTCATCCTCGTAAGCATCTTCACATCCCTCCTTCAGAGGCCCTATCATGAGTGCCTTCATGTGATGAAGGTGCCAATCTATCATACGCCGTAGGCCTGCTAGATGTCGATTAGTCTGGAGCACAACCTCTAAGGCGCGGTAGAGGCTTAGACTCCTTCATCATTCAGCGAGGTCTGGGCTCAGATTTAGGAGGGGCTGAGGTTTCCTGCATGGGTTTGGGCTTAGCCTTGGTCTCGGTTCCGGGTGTGGATCCTAGTATTATCTTTTCCACGGGCGCATCCATACTGGCGTGTTTAAGCAGCCTGCATAGTCCAGTCTCATTTATGATGCTCTCACAGGGCGTTTCCTTTACGGGCATGTATATCCCCAGATCGACCATGATCTTCTTGACGATGTGAGGATAAGGTAGAGAGTGATTCTTATGAATCTTCACAGTCAATATGTGCGAGAGGATAATGCGCGGCGTGTCAATGTCACTGCCTTCAATGACCTCGCGTAGAAGGTATGCATCCGCGATTGTCACAGTGTCGCGTTTTTTTTTCTTCTGGAGGATGATGTTGCGCAATATGATGTAATGAAGTAGCTTGGTCCAAGCATATGCGTAGTTATCTCCTTTGGTCGCGTTTTCCCCACCAGTAGATCAAGAATCTTGGCCTTGCCTGAGGGCATTCTTCTTGGGCAGAGACGCGTACCCTTCTCCTGTCGGTAGGTCGAGCACCTTTGCCAGGAGCTTTATATTCAGCGTCTTTGTATCATCTCCCCATGGGATTTGAGCCATGGAGAGGGCTATCCTTGGAAGGGTTTCATGACCACTAGTGCGATGTATAACTTGCACACTTCCTCATGATCGACAGCTAAAGGCTCGACCTTGAACTCTGACTAGCGCGTTATTTCTTGGTAGGCGACTGAGGCGGCGACATCAAAATCATCCGGACCAAGGGTGGACAAGAACCCTTGACCGATGATGAGATGCTCGATCACTACGCGGGTGGAGAAGTTGCTGCGTAGGAGGTAGGCTGAGGGATTCATCGCTTTCAGTGGCGACAATGGCCTTGTGACGCTTCTGGGAGGTGCAAGAGGGAGTAATGACTAAGGATCTTTTGTGGGATGATTGATGTGGTGAAGAAGGAGTAGTGAGTGTGAGGGAAGTGGAGGTAATTGCGAGAGGCTGGTGAGTGGACTCATCATGCATGGAGGTGGAAGAGGTATGCTCATTGGAATCGGTAGAGGAGGCCTTGGGTTCAGTAGAGGAGATAGGATGGATATGCGCGATATTCGGGCGATCTTCCTCCATAGGGGATGGTGATGAAGTGTGAGTGGTAGGTGGAGGAGGTGGTGAGGACGAAGGCTGAGGAGTGGGTACCTTTTCTAGGATGGGAGAGAGGGCCTTTTGAGTGGCTAGTACGTTGGAGACTGGCGCCGATGAAGTGGATGGTGGAACTGAAGAGGCGGCTGCTGAGCTCTCCATGAAGGCCTTAAATTTCAAGTATTCCGCCCACTGCTCAGGACTGATGTTCATTGGGTTGCCTATTTGTGTGTTCGATAGAGTAGATGTGGAGGGGAGAAAGGGTGCGAGTGAGGGAGAGGTATAGATTTGAGAGATGACAGCTTGTGAAAGATGAGAGCTTAAGTATAGAGAGTAAATAGTGTGAAAGAGGTGAAGGGGGGATGAATCTGGTCTGAAGGGCTATATATATAAAGGGTGGTGAACGGTCAAATCACAAATACTCGAATTCAAATTAGGAACGGCGACTCGTTTATCGCAGAATCAAGTGGCCATTGGTGAGCTGGCGAGTAATGAGTGTCTATAAGGTAGTCGACCGTTGAGACACTCGGTCCCTATAATTCTATCGGTCCCTAAACTAAGTTCTTGATCTAAACTGCGCTTCCCTTTGTTCTCAGTTACTCGGTCCCTAAGGACATATTACTCAAAATCTGCGCTTGCCATCTCTTATACTACTCGGTCCCCATTTACTGACGCGTTGTGTCTCAGTTCCCATACGTGGTAGGATATATTGACTCGATTACGCACATAATAAATTAACACACACAAAGGGACATAAAAGCTCTTTTAAAAACAATAAGTGCTAAGCATATATGGGTAGGCTTTTTGACATCTCAATGAATATTCCTACTTGTGGCTTATATGGTCTTAAGGAACGTAACATTAAGATCAAGGCTAAGGGACTGTGCTATAAGCAAGAATCATATCGTGCATATATATAAGGGCTTGAAAATGAATAGCATGCATATGGATCAAATTTTAGCAAGCAATAGTGCAATCCTAGAAGGGCCTAACTAAGCATTTATCATTAAGCATCACACAGAGCATGCGGAGGACGTATACCGTTTTAAGAGTACATGCTAGGTTCGCACACATATTATTCCTAAGTTCCTAAGATTAAAAGAAGCACTGAATTACAGAAGATCAAAGGGAAAGGCTTACGTGGGAGGAGATGCTTAATGAAGAGGGATCAAGACCTAGTCAAGTATGAGTTTGATGAATGGTTCCTTGTTCAGGGCCTTGGTAAAAATGTCTGCTATATGATCCTCAGTCCTACAGTGGGGGAGCTCTATGTGCTTCTTCTCCACATTGTCTCAAAGGAAGTGATGACACACGTCAATGTGCTTGGTTTGAGAGTGATGCACAAGGTTCTTTGATATATTGATCACGTTGGTTTTGTCACACCTTATTTAAATTTAGCCCATCGAAATACCAAAATCCTTGAGTTGTTGCTTGAGCCATAGGAGTTGTGCACAGCAAGAGGCGGCTGCTATGTATTCTGCCTCAGTGGTGGACACAACTATTGAGTTCTTCTTATGGGAGCCCCAAGAAACGAGACAATTGTGCCATACCTGAGGTGTTATTTCGATCAACAAGATAACATACATAGTTAGCATCTATGTATCCAATAAGGGTAAAATCGAGTTATTAGGGTACCATAAACATAGGTTGTCAGTCCCTTTCAAGTAGTGAAGGATACGCTTTTTAATAGCAACGTGCGACTCCCTTGGATTGGATTGAAAACGTGCACAAAGACTCACTGTAAAAAAAAATATCGGGCCTAGAGGCATTTAAGTACATCAAAGATCCTACCATACCTCTATGGAGTGTTTCATTCACCTTAGGTCCGTTAAGGTCTGCATCGAGATTACTGTTATCCATCCCAAACTTCTTTATGATATCCCTTAGGTATTTTTGTTGATGAATTTGAAGCCTTTTGCACCACTTGCAGTCCGAGAAAGAAGTTGAGTTCCCCTATCTTGCTCATATTGAACTTGCTGCTCATCACGTCTTTAAATTTTTCTACAAGCGACATGTTATTAGAGCCAAAAATAATATCATCAACGTATACCTGAACCACTAGGATGTCTCCCTTACGTTCCTGGATGAAGAGCATCTTGTCACTTGTTCCCCTTTTGTAGTTGTTGGAGAGGAGGTACTCGGAGACGCACTCATACCATTCCCTTGGTGATTGCTTTAACCCATAGAGATCCTTGTCCAGGAAATACACGAGCTCTGGGTGAGTCGAGTCCTCAAAGCCCGGGGGCTGCTTCACATACACTTCTTCGTTGTACACACCATTAAAGAAGGACGTCTTCACATCCCTTTGAAACACCTTGAACCCTTTATGTGAAGAGAAGGCAATTAAAAGTCAAATGGCCTCTAATCTGGCTAATAGTCTCGTCATAATCGATCCCTTCTTGTTGATTGTACCCTTTTGCTACTAAACGTCCTTTGTTCCTTGCCACAACTGCTAAATCATCAAGCTTGTTTTGAAAGACCCAATGAGTGCCTGTGATGTTGCGATTGGAGGGCTTAGGAACTAGGCGCCAGACTTTGTTCCGCTTGAACTCATGAAGCTCTTCTTGCATGGCTTCCACCCAGTCTTGATCAAGGGTGGCTTCTTTGATATTCTTAGGCTCAGACAGTGAGACGAAGGCATTGAAAGCACAAAGGCTGGTTTCCTCAGTTGTTTTATCAAGTGCTTCAGCGATTGCCTCTAGAGGTGCTAGTTGGGCTACGCGAGAGAAAGTGTGGTTTCCAAAGTGGACTGGGGTGAGCATGTTCTCTGGAGGGTGAGCCCCTTTTTGTTAAAAGTCTCTAGTGGGAGGCTTTGTGCTCTAAGTAATGTCTGAAATAGAGGGCCCTTCATTATCACTGTCTAAGTCTGGGCATGAGGGAACTGAGCCTGTATAGGGAAGAGCGAGCGGATTTAGAGATTTAGGAGGAGGGGCTCGATCAATATCTAGGATGCCTCTAAGGGGGCGATTTCTGGGAATGGATCGGAGGTATTTGACGAAGAAGAGAGGAACGTGCCTTCATCAAACACCACATGTATGCTCTCCTCGAAGGTTCTTATTCTCTGGTTGAACACCTTGTATGCTTTGCTTGCTGGGACATAGCCAAGAAAAATGGCTTCATCACTTCGTGCATCAAACTTGTCTAAATTATCTTTTCCATTATTCAACACATTGGACTTGCATCCAAATACCCTGAAATGAGATATGCTCGGAGGGTATCCCTTGATCAGCACGTATGGGGTCTTGCCTACTAAAGGACGCAAAAGGGATCTGTTAGTGATGTAGCATGAAGTGTTCCCTACTTCTTCGCATAGAGAGGGAGTGATTCCACTTTGAAGTAACATGGTGTGCGCCAGCTCTACTAACGTTCGGTTCTTTCTTTCAACTACTCCATTCTGTTGTGGGGTCGTAGGCGCTGAGAAGTTGTGAGAGGTTCCCCTTTCAATGTAGTGGCTCAGCATATCTCCATTCTCAAATTCAGTTCCATGATCTTATCTTATAGAGCGCACCTTCAGGGATAGAGAATTCTTGGGTAAAGCGACTAGCTCGATGAAGCGCGAGAAGGCTTGATCCTTGGACTGCAGGAATACGGTCCAAGTGAACCTGGAGTAGTCATGAACGATAAAAAATATGTAGCTTGCTCCACCAGGGCTTTGAATACGCATTGACCCACAGAGATCCATGTGAAGTAGCTCAAGGGGCTTCTTTGTTGTGATGTCCTGCTTAGCTCTGAACAAGCTTCTGACTTGCTTTCCCTTGAAACAATTGGCATAGTGTGTCATGCTGTCTATCTTGATGAGAGGTAAGCCACATACTAGCTCCTTTTCACGTACCTTATGTAGAAGATGAATATTGGCGTGCCCTAGTCGTTGATTCCATAAGTCTGTCTGATCTTCTATAGTAGCAACACTGACAAAGGCTAAAGTCGCCTTGCCTCGTCAAAGTATAAAATCCAAACTCCCACTAGAGTATATTGGTAGTAAGGGTCGTACCCAAGGTAGCAAGCTTTTTGGTTAAAGTTTTTATATGATTAAGAAGTAACAAAAAGGGGGGAGGAAAATGGTTTTGTGACGAAAACAACTAAACACACAAATGTTGAAAGAAGTATTAAGATTAAAGCGGTTCACTTATCCATTCTAGCAACTTGACTAGGTCGGTGGATCATAGAATCTTAACACCCAATGTTCAAATCAAATCAAAGCGAAATGTCCTACTCTTTGTTCATAATTAGCAACTAGTCCAAATAGTCCTAGAGGCCCTAATCATGCTACAACCACGGAAATGCCTAGATTTAATAGCATAATTGCATAAAGCTCAAAGATAAGTAGGTTCATGCAATACCATTGACAAATAGTCGGTACTTGACATGAATCTAAGATCTCTACCCTAGAATCAATCATAAATAGTTCATGAGAAAATGGTTTGCTACAAAAGGTTTAGAATCTTCAAATAGAATTATCTAAACCTAACAAATTGGAGAATATCAATTAACCTAGTTCATGACTCTAGAAAAATCAATATAAAACAATCATGAGTTTAAGCACAAGAGATCTAAGAACAAATCCTAAGATAGATAAGAACAAAGGGAAAAGAAACTTACCATAATAACCCAAGTCAAGCGCTTAGAATTTCAAAGTGAACTCAAGAGGGCTTAGTTCTCCATTACTTCTTAGAAAAACAAAGTACAAAATTGAGAGAGTTTTCTTGGATTACAACTTGAGAAAAATTAGATAATAGAATATCAACCTAAGAACCCCTTAAAAACCTCCTCCCTAAAATGGAGTTTTCTAAACTCCCATTTTTACCAATTTAAGAGCTAGGAGTTACACAAAATGGTCCAAGTACTAATTCACTCCATATTGACTATCTAGAGAACAAAAGAGTTACAAAAGATGGTCAAAGTGCACATGCAATCCGGGAGGGTCGCGGGCGCGGCAGGGAGCCGCGAGCGCGGATGGGTTCTGAGAGCATGGGACAAGCACGGTTAGAACCGCGACCGCGGCCGGCTGGCCGCGCCCGCGGTTTGGACTCTGTAAATACGTTTCCCCTTGGCTTCTAGCGTACTTTGGCGACTTCTCTTCCGACGCCTCGTAAGCTTCATTATGTTGCCCAACTGAGTGAAAAAACGCCCCTTTTTGCCGTCTTAAGTGCTCCTTTGGCGCCATCAAGATTGCACCTATCAAGTTCCCCCACACTTAGATCTTGCTCGTCCTCGAGTAAGCTTGAAGGTCTGGGCGAGCAGGGGATAACTCGAACTCTCCAACCATGCATCCAAAAATCTCTCTCTAGCACCTGTTTTCAACAAAGACAACAAAGACTCCGACCCTACAAGAGACTACCCAAAAAGACGAAACCAAACATGTTGCACACACCCCCTTCTTTGCCTTTTCTGGATCCTACGCAAGCACATTCACAATAGATCTAAAAAGTATGTAATGGTTGTCTTAGTCCAAATGAGATATGCATGAAAATTATGTTAAATTATACCAAAGACATTTTCTCTTCCTAGCATGCATCGTCCAATGATAGAAAAATATAAGATCCTAAACTCAAATACCAAACATGCCCTCACGAATCCATGCTCTATCCTTAAATGGCACTCTAAAAACATGCAAACACATCTAAGACTAACCACAGGTCAAGGTGCGAAACAAATCAAGAGACGTTCATAAGTCACAAAATCTACTAGCACTTTATTTTTTTTATTATTTTTGGGGACCCGGACGTTTTTTCGAACCGACCCAATTTTTATAAGACTTTTTCACGTTGCCTTTAGAGGATCGAAACCTCAGTGCTGTTTCAACCTCGAATATCGCGTGCTCATCAGGCAAACGTTAGAAGTTTTTTCTTTTATTTATAAGCACTAAACACTACGTCGTGTTCTTTGCATGCTTTTATTTAGTGAAGTTTATTTCTGTTTTTCAATAATAGGACAATTTCCATTCTCAATCAAGTGTTATGCAAAAACCTCAGCACCTAGGGCTTCGAAAAAGACATATAAGCAAGCTTTAAAGCAAACACCCAAAGAAGAGCATTCCTAAGTGACAACACGCCTAAGTAATGAGAATCGGTCCATACATAGTCCTATCAAAGTCCGCATGCTCCAAATAAATGTCCACAACATAATAAAATACTATCATCAACATAATACATTTGCAACCTTGAAGATCCAAAACATACTAAAAAGATCCAAAGCATACGCACTCGTACAAGAACCAATCAACAATGCAAATCATGGGGTGCAACAACCGACTCAACAAAACAAAGCAAAACCAAACAACTAGCTAGAAACAACCAAAACAATCAAACACAAACAACCTACCCGTACCCTACGAATACTAACCTCCCCCCCCCCACACTTGTATAGCGCAGTGTCCTCAATGCAACAAAAGATAACAAAAAGAAATAGGGAAAGAGGGAAGCAGACGTACCTCACTGATCGGATGGCGGCGGCGGGAAACGAGAGTAGAAATGCTCCCACTGTCCGGTATAGTAGTTGAACCGGGTTTCAACGTACTGTCTCAACCCGGCCTGCTCCTCCTGGATGCTCTGGAGCCGCTCGTCAAACCCGGAAACGCGAGTCTCCACGTACTGACGAAAATCCGCCTGATCTGCTCGGATCCCGGCCATACCCTCGCCAAGCTCACCAAAATGCATCTGAAGTCTGCCCATCTGATTTGTAATCTGCCCGAGTTGAAAGAAAAGGCGGTCCCATGGCTCTGCACCCTGCTGAGTCTGAGTATCCGACGGACCAGCAGCCGCCGGGGGAGGAACCGGAACCTGAGGGGCCGCGGCACGGGCCGCCACGAGTCGTGCTAGTGTGCGCTGGCAGGCAGAGCTCTGAACCTGGATCCCCGTCGTGTCGTCCGGCGGGAGAAAGAAGGTATGAGAAGGCCCGTTGACGAAGGCCCGGGGGAGACAGATGTAGGAGTCGTCGGTCTTCCCAAAAGGCCACAGGAACTGGTAGCCCTCGCGAAACCGGTACAGCATGTGGTTGTGAAGCAACCACGCCTCGTCATACCAAATGCTCCCACGTAGGGGCGGATCATCACTCTCAGCAGTATCAAGATGGTCCAGATCCGCCACACTCTCGACTAGGAGAGTGATCATACCCCCCATGATGATCTTCCCGGTTGGGCGTTCTCGACCCAAGGCACAACGCCGAATGAAGAGGGCTGCCCAGTCCGGAGTCATCTCACACTCCAGGGACATCGCCCACAGATACTGAAGATCAGCGATAGACACCTTGTTGACCTCCCCTGGCCACATAAACACATGGAGAGCACCTTGTGGGTGAGACTGATCGCGGGATGGCTGATATAGTAGTTGTACGTGTCCCTGTCCACCTCGAAGATCGTCCCCGTGATCGTCTGCCACCAAAGGACGGGGCGGTCCCGAACCGTTTCGGAACCCCAAGTAGGTGAAGGCTCCTTGGTGATCCCAAATGCGTCGCGGATCTCAGCCGCCGTCATCTCGTAGAGAACCCCCTTGTAGGTGAAAGTGATGTGCTGAAGAAGTCCCTCGGGGCACTGGAAAGTCAATGACGCTAAGAACTCGCGAGTCATATTCTCGTGAGTCATTGCGTAGAGGTGGACAAACCTCCTGAGACCACCATGGGAGAGAAACGCCTCCGTGAACCGATGCATGCCAAGACACTCAAGTGTCCAATGGTGGAAAAATTTGGTGGGCAAGACCTCCTTCCCACTCACAATCTTCATGTATTCAGTTGTGCGGGAGGCCGATCTCGATCGCTTCTGAGTTCTGCTCGTACTCGCCATTACCAAATCCAAACGCAAACAACAATTCCAAGACCACAAATTCTCAACCCAACACAAGTACAACCCCAAACAACCTCACAAACCAAACTAAGGCAACCTAGGTGGGCACCACCAACAAAAACCGAAGCCAATATACCGGAGAAAGATGCTTCACAACGAAGAGCAGTCCCGTCTCAGAGCGAAATGCGCGGGCACAACAGGTGAGCCGCGACCATCGCCTTGGTTAACGTCGTGGCACGACGTGGTCCGGAATTCTAGATGTCGGACCCGGGCTCCTCGAGAGCCAATTCTTCAACTACCGCATCAGAAAAGTTCTCATGGTAAGGTTTCAACCTTTGACCATTTACCTTGAACACATTGTGCTTGTCCGTGTCGTAAAGCTCCACCGCTCCATGGGGAAAGACACGGGCCACCACATAAGGACCATTCCACCGAGAGGGTAACTTTCCCGGAAAAAGTTGAAGGCGAGAATTGTAAAGAAGGACCTTATCCCTAGCCTTGAAGTCCTTTCTCAACACGTACTTATCATGCCATGCCTTCGTTTTCTCCTTGTAAATAACAGTGTTCTCATACGCTTCTCTTCGAATTTCCTCTAGCTCATGAATTTGGAGCGCCCGGAACTCTCCCACTTCATTCATCTCCATGTTGCACTTCCGGACCGCCCACCAAGCCTTGTGCTCTAGCTCAACGGGAAGGTACACCCCTTTCCAAAACCAACCGGTAGGGAGACATGCCAATGGGTGTCTTGTAGGCGGTACGGTATGCACATAAAGCATCATCAAGACGGAGACTCCAATCTTTCCTATTAGGGCCCACCGTCTTCTCAAGAATCCCCTTGATCTGCCTATTAGACACCTCGGCTTGCCCATTGCTTTGCGGATGATAGGCGGTAGAAACTCTATGGGTGACACCGTATTTCTTGAGAAGAGCACTCACCGTCCTATTAACGAAATGAGTTCCTCTATCGCTCACGAGAGCCTTCGGGATCCCAAACCGAGAGAAGATGTTCTCCTTCAAAAAACTAGACACCACTTTCGAGTCATCAGTCCTGGTGGCCTTTGCTTCCACCCACTTGGAAACATAGTCCACGGCAAGCAAGATATAAATATTCTCAAGAGAGTTAGGAAAAGGTCCCATGAAATCGATCCCCCAAACATCAAAAATCTCGCAAAAGATTAATGGTGTTTGCGACATCTCATTTTTTCGGGAGATTTTCCCGACTCTCTGACACCAGTCACAAGCTTTGCAAAACGCGTAAGTGTCTCGAAAGATGTGCGGCCAATAAAAACCGTTATCCAAAACCTTTTGAGCTGTCTTATTTGGTCCAAAATGACCCCCGCATGCATAAGAATGACAAAAGGAGAGAACCGATTGTACCTCATTATCCGGGAGACACCTTCGGATAACCTTATGAACACAATGCTTCCAAAGGTATGGATCATGCCACACGTAATACTTGGCCTCGCTCTTGGTCTTGTCTTTTTGCGCTTTGGTGATGTTGGGAGGAAACTCTTCTCGCACCAAGTAATTGACCAAGTGGGCATACCACGGCTTGAGGGAGCGGAGGGAAAGCAACTCAGCGTCGGATCCGCGCCCACGGCAGGTCGACCACACCCGCGGTTTTCTCTCTGGTGAAGGATGACGAGAAAGCTCCGAAGATCCGCGACAGCGGCAGGTAGACCGCGACCTCGGTTTTGACACTGTATGCAAGGCGTAGAGAGATTCGTCCGAGAAATCGCCAAGTGGTCGCAACGTTAACTCTTCGTGCTCACGAACAATCCGACTAAGATGGTCGGCCACCGAGTTCTCAACCCCCTTCTTGTCTCTTATCTCGACATCGAACTCGCTCAGGAGAAAAATCCACCGAATGAGTCTCGGTTTGGAATCTTTCTTCGTCATTAGGTAACGAAGCGCCGCGTGGTCTGTGTGAATGATCACCTTCGTGCCCAAAAAGGTATTGGCAAAATTTATCAAAGGCGAACCCCACGGCGAGGAGCTGCTTCTCGGTAGTCGAGTAATTTCGTTGGGCCCCATTCAATGTCATGGAAGCATAGTAGATCACATGCATAGCTCTTCCGATTTTCTGACCAAGAACCGCCCCTACCGCATAATCACTAGCGCCGCACATGATCTCAAACGGAAGAGACCAATCGGGCGCTTTGATGATGGGCGCTTCGGTGAGGTGGAATTTGAGAGTGTCGAAGACTCCTTTACACTCATCATTGAACACAAATGCCACTTCCTTCTTCAACAACTCGCACAAGGGGGAGGAAATCTTGGAGAAATCCTTGATGAACCGACGGTAAAAACCTGCATGGCCTAAGAAGGAACGCACTTCACGAACATTAGTAGGATAAGGCAAGGACTGAATCACATCAATCTTTTCCTTATCGACCTCGATACCCTTGGACGATACTATATGACCTAGCACAATACCATGATCAACCATGAAATGACACTTTTCCGAGTTCAAGACCAAATTGGTCTCAACACATCGTTCAAGCACGAGTGTCAAATGGTGAATGCAAGAGTCAAAACTATCCCCATGTACCGTGAAATCATCCATAAAAACCTCGATAAAGTGCTCAATGTATTCGGAGAAGATACTTACCATACATCGTTGAAACGTCCCGGGTGCGTTACATAACCCGAATGGCATCCGGCGGTATGCAAAAGTACCAAATGGGCAAGTAAACGTCGTCTTCTCTTGATCTTCCGGAGCTATGGCCACTTGAAAGTAGCCCGAGTATCCATCGAGGAAACAATAGTAAGGCCATCCAGAAAGCCTCTCGAGCATTTGGTCAATGAAGGGCAAGGGGAAGTGGTCCTTTCGAGTCACCGCGTTCAACTTGCGGTAGTCGATACAAACCCTCCACCCTTTTTGTGCTCGTTGAGGAACCATCTCACCTTTGTCGTTTTCTACCACGGTGATCCCGCCTTTCTTTGCGACAACTTGCATAGGGCTGACCCACTTGCTATCCGAGATAGGGAAGATCATATCCGCTTGGAGGAGCTTCAACACCTCCTTCTTCACTACCTCCATCATGGGTGGATTGAGTCACCGCTGAGGTTGCCTACTAGGATTGGCTCCTTCTTCTAGGAGAATCCGGTGCATACAAGTAGAAGGGCTTATTCCCTTGATATCGGCTATACTCCATCCGAGAGCCGTCACATTCTTCTTGAGCACCTCCACCAACTTCTCCTCTTGAACCTCCGTAAGTGTGCTAGAAATGATGACCGGGAGGGTGTCGTTCTCGCCTAGGAAAGCATACTTCAAATGCTCCGGAAGTTGTTGTAGCTCAATCACCGGTGCCTGCACTATAGAAGGAAGAGGTCTTTCGGCCTCGGGGATTAGTAACATGGGCCCACCGGCCAAAAATGGCTCTTTCGAGTCCAAGTGAGCTAAAACTTCACGCATGTCGGAAGACATAGTGAGGTCTAGCTGCGATGAATCGACCAAGCTATTCTCTAACGCGGATTGTAGCTCATCCAAACCATATACGTCAAACGTATCTTGCATAATTGGATCAATCACGTCGATAGAGAATAAAGAGTTATCATCACTAGGGTGTTTCATAGCATCGTAAATGTTATAGCTCACAACATCCCTATCAAACTCAAAAGTGAGTGAAGCACTTGCCAATTCAATTCTAGTGTTGGCCGTTTTCATAAACGGCCGCCCAAGTAAGATAAGTGAGTCCTTAGCCTCTTGTGCCATGTCTAGGACAAAGAAATCTACGGGAAAAATGAGGTTATCAACCATAACCAATACATCCTCAACTATCCCTTTAGGGTAAACCAAAGATCTATCGGCCAATTGAATCACAATTCCCGTTTCATTCAAAGGTCCTAGGCCGAGCAACTTATACAAAGAATAAGGCAAAACGTTAATAGAAGCACCTAGATCTAGCATGACACTATTTATCTTAGTCTCACCAATAGTGCAAAGAATGCTTACCATACCCGGATCACTACACTTCTTGGCCACCTTTTGTTGGAACATCGCGGAGACGCCTTTGCACACTTGCACCTTTTGTTTCCCCTTAAGCTTTTATTTTCGTTTGATCGTGCAAAGCTCCTTTAAGAACTTAGCGTACCGGGGCACGCTCTTGATTATCTTGAGCAAGGGAATGTTGACTTCGCACTTGCTAAATGTCTTGAAGAGCTCTTTTTCATCAACGGGCCTTCGAGTGTCCTTAAGGGCTTCCGGAAAAGGTGCGGGAGGCTTTTCGGCATAGAGAGGAGGGAAATTGGGACGTACATAGTTCTCTTGTCGAAGACGGAAGTCCCCTCGATCTTCATAGTACTCCTCTTCCACCTTCTTCGCTTCTTCGTCTTTGACCTCAGAGGCTAATCCGCGCCCGCGGTCAGGTGTCTGCGCCCGCGGATGATCAGAATTCTCGGACTCTCTTACAGCATCTGAGCCGCGACCGTGATTAGGGGACCGCGCCCGCGGAAATGTTTCTGCGGCCTCCTCTTCGTCTTCTCCTGTTTCAGCTATGGGAGCATCTCCACACACCTTACCACTCCGCAAATGAATAGCACTTATATTCTCTCTTGGATTCACCACCGTTTGTGATGGCAAACTCTTGGAAAGTTGTTGTTGTGTTTGGGAAATCGCCTCGGCAAGTTGGCCGAGTTGCTTCTCAATACTCTTGATGCTAGACTCCGTTTTGTGGACATGAGAGGAAAAACGGGTGGTCAAGGAATTCAGCATATCCTCGGTAGATGGCTTAGGAGGTCCGTAGCCCGGTGGTTTGTTGGGTTGATAAGGAGCCCGGTATTGGTGGTTCGGTTGAGCTTGAGGTCGGAAATTGTTTTGTGCCCCAGCCGGATCACCATATCGGAACCCTAGATGATCGTTCCACCTCTGGTTATATTTATGGCCTTGGTTATCGAACCGAGGTCTAGGAGGTCCATACCCCCCCCCCCCCCCACGGCATTGACGTCAGCAGTGGTAGTAGTGTCTTGGAGATGTGGACACATATCCGTGGGGTGGGTTTCATCGGTGCACACCCCACAAGCCCGCGCCGACGGGTCATTGGTCCTAGTCAAAGCTAATGTCTCGATCATGCTCTTGATCTCGGACAAAGTATTGCTCATTTCGGGTGCACTAGAGTTCGCAGCATGAACTCCCTTTCTTGAATAGGTCCTACCAAAGCTTCTCGTGCCATCGGCTATATCATGGATCCGGTTCATGGCTATGTCGGGCGTCAAGTTCAAGACGCTACCATTGCAAGCGGTATCTATGATCCTCCTCTCTTGATCTAGTAACCTGTTGTAGAGGTGGATTACTAACTCCTTCTCATCAAACCCATGGAACGGGCAACTTGCGCACAACCTCATGAAACGCTCACAATAGTCATAGAGCGTCTCATCATTCGCTTTCTCAACATTCGCGATGGCTCTCTTCAAAGCGGTAGACTTCCTAACGGGGAAGTACTTGTCGAGGAAGGCCTTATATAGCTTAGTCCAAGTGTCAATGGATCCCGCCGGAAGGTGGTAGTACCAATTTCTCGCGGTGTCCTTCAAGGTAAAACCAAAGGCCCGCATCTTGAATTGCTCTTCCGTGACATTGGCCGGCTTGCTACACATACATATGTCATGGAATTCTCCCAAATGCATAATGGGATCTTCACCGGCTAAACCATGGAACTTCGGGAGGAGGTTGATGACACCGGACTTAAGCTCAAAGCACACCTGCATCTAATGGTGGCACTACGACCGCCAAAGGTTGTTGATCAAGGTTGGGAGCCGTAAGCTCTCGTAGCGTATGAGCGGCCATGTTCTCCACAACAAGATTCTCTAGGGCGTGCATCAAGTTCCGTAAATGCATCCGCTCGATTTCTGAATCAAAATCAAGAAGAGGTGAATTAGTGGAACGGGTGTGGACCATCAATGGGTTCCACACCAAGAGTAATCACACAAAAACTTAATAAAAAAGAACCGTTGCTCCCCGGCAACGGCGCCAAATTTGACAAAGGCTAAAGTCGCCTTGCCTCGTCAAAGTATAAAATCCAAACTCCCACTAGAGTATAGTGGTAGTAAGGGTCGTACCCAAGGGAGCAAGCTTTTTGGTTAAAGTTTTTATATGATTAATAAGTAACAAAAAGGGGGGAGGAAAATGGTTTTGGGACGAAAACAACTAAACACACAAATGTTGAAAGAAGTATTAAGATTAAAGCGGTTCACTTATCCATTCTAGCAACTTGACTAGGTCGGTGGATCATAGAATCTTAACACCCAATGTTCAAATCAAATCAAAGCGAAATGTCCTACTCTTTGTTCATAATTATCAACTAGTCAAAATAGTCCTAGAGGCCCTAATCATGCTACAACCACGGAAATACCTAGATTTAATAGAATAATTGCAGAAAGCTCAAAGATAAGTAGGTTCATGCAATACCATTGACAAATAGTCGGTACTTGACATGAATCTAAGATCTCTACCCTAGAATCAATCACAAATAGTTCATAAGAAAAGGGTTTGCTACAAAAGGTTTAGATTCTTCAAATAGAATTATCTAAACCTAGCAAATTGGAGAATATCAGTTAACCTAGTTCATGACTCTAGAAAAATCAATATAAAACAATCATGAGTTTAAGCACAAGAGATCTAAGAACAAATCCTAAGATAGATAAGAACAAAGGGAAAAGAAACTTACCACAATAACCCAAGTCAAGCGCTTAGAATTTCAGAGTGAACTCAAGAGGGCTTAGTTCTCCATTACTTCTTAGAAAAACAAAGTACAAAATTGAGAGAGTTTTCTTTGATTACAATTTGAGAAAAATTAGATAATAGAATATAAACCTAAGAACCCCTTAAAAACCTCCTCCTTAAAATGGAGTTTTCTAAACCCCCATTTTGACCAATTTAAGAGCTAGGAGTTACACAAAATGGTCCAAGTACTAATTCACTCCAACTTGACTATCTAGAGAACAAAAGAGTTACAAAAGATGGTCAAAGTGCACATTCAATCCGGGAGGGTCGTGGGCGCGGCAGGGAGCCGCGAGCGTGGATGGGTTCTGAGAGCATGGGACATGCACGGTGAGAACCGCGATCGCGGCCGGCTGGCCGCGCCCGCAGTTTGGACTTTGTAAATGCGTTTCCCCTTGGCTTCTAGCGTACTTTGGCAACTTCGCTTCCGACGCCTCGTAAGCTTCATTATGTTGCCCAAGTGAGTGAAAACGCCCCTTTTTGCCGTCTTAAGTGCTCCTTTGGCGCCATCAAGATTGCGCCTATCAAACACAAAGGTGACTCTTTGGAATGAAGATGGAGTCGAATATGTACCTCATGTTTACTTGCTTTCCCCTTAAGATGACTTCCCAGTAGCATTTCTCACAAAACACTCTAAGGTAGTGAAAGTCACCTCATTTGGTCACTCATCATAGAGTTGAGCTACGCTTAAGAGATTGTAGTGAAGGCTCTCCACAAAGTTCACCATCTGAATCTCTATCTTTTCATTGAGATGTACCTTTCCATGTCCAATGATTTCTCTAGCTCTCTTGTAACCAAAAGATACACTTCCACCGTCATATTCTTGAAAACTTATTAGTCTCTCCTTATCTCCGGTCATGTTACATGAGCAACCACTGTCTATGTACCATTTTTCTCCCTGCTCATGTTTCCCTGAAAAATAAGCAATCAAACTTTTCGAACCCACTGAAGCTCAGCTTTTCTAGGTGGATTAGTTTTCTGATTAGTATGAGGAGAGGTACTATGATCGAGCTTTTTCCCTTTAGATGAAGAGGCATGCACTAAGTAAGAAGCATCATCCAAGCTACTCACTTCATGTGTAGTGTGAGTGGGTGACCTGTATGCCTTTTTACTTAGTGCTTGCTTCTTCTTGCAAGAGTGTATAGTATGACCACTGTTACCAAAAAATATAAACCATTAATTGTACTTCACATACACATATTTTCCCTTTTCAGGTCTAAAGAACTTCCTATCCTTACTCATGGGATCTAGTATGTTTGTGGCATTCCCTTGGGCTTGGCTCACATACATTTTATGGGCCTCTTCCCCATGAAACCAGTAATTGTCCTTTCCTGATGGTTATTCAAGTGCCTTAACCTTTTTTTATAAGAATTCATTCTTGCTTCTACAGATTTGTAGGGCCTTGTCTAAGGTCTTTGCTTTTTCACTTAATTCTCTAGTGAGTTTTTCATTAGCGCTCGAGCACTTGGAGGAATCTAATTCATATCCTAATCCAGATCTAGCCTTTACAAAGACAGTTTGTTTCACCATTTTCTCATTAATAGATTGTGTTAATTCAGTGACCTTCAGAAGAATTATCCCTAAGTCGCTTTCTACCTTGAGTTCCAAATCCTTTGATGATCCTCCTTGAGGTTGCTTACCCTTGCAACCTTCACAGGATTTTGTCATCAGACTCAGTTCCCTAGATTTTACTAAGTCCTTTTCTTTGTCAGCTAACCTAGTGGACAAGTCTAGACATTCGCTACGTAGTTCATTTACTTCCTCTTCATTTTTTGTGATTTGAGATTCTAAAGCTTCAGTGTCTTCTAGTAGCCCCTTAATCATATTAATAAGGTATTTCTTTTCAAGCATGTTTAAGCGATTAGGGAAGGAGTCAAGAGTTTTTACCTCAGAAGTAAGAGCCTCGTCATTGGCCATGAGACATTGCCTTGGAATCCTTCGTGAAGGTCAACTTCATCATCTTTTTCTCTTTATGCTGAAAAAAGTGCCTTCTTATCAGTGGCCTCTACTTTTGGGTTGGTGCATGTCTTGGAAAGATGTCCCTTCTCCCGGAAGTTATAGCACATTTACTCGTTGAGATCACGCTTAGCCGAGGAAGATGATTCTCCTGGTCCAGCTCTCTTCTTAAACCATTTCTTTACTTGTCATGAAAGTGACTTCTTTATCATCGTCCTCATCTTCTTCACCGTCATTGACATCCATCTTCTCAAGCACCTTCTTGATCTTCAGCACTGTCCCAGTGGATTCTTTTACTCGTAAGCCCTTTAGTGAGTCAACATTCTCTTGGTCGAAGAACTTGCCAAATATGTCCACTACTGGAAGCTTCTTGCAGTCTGGAGACATGAGAGCGATTCGTTGAGTGAGCTCGAATTTTTCGCTCATAGAGCCAGTGTCTTCTCTGAGGGAGGGACAACTACGCCAGAGGCAGTCAATTTTTTTATCAGAATTGTGAAGCGCGACTGGCAGGCTGACACGCTTTCACTAGGGATTTGTTTGAAGGACTGAAACTCCCTTTGGAGCGTGAACTTTCTAGTATCCTTCTGATGTTTGCTCCCTCTGTGTATGGAGATGATAGCTTCCCACATGTATTTGGCTGTTTGTATGCCAATGACTTTTTCAATATCCGTGCGGGTGAGTCTATACAGACTCAGTTGTCGAGCTTTTGTTTTCTTCTCCATCTTGGCGTAGTGTTCTAATTACCATTCCGTTCTTCCCTTCAACTCTGGAAGCACCTCGTCTCCAAGCTCTATGATTTTCCAGCATTGGTAGTCTTGGGTTTGAATGAACGTTGTGTGCACTCCCATCCACCAATCAAGTTCTCCTACTCGAAGATGGTGAGGTTTGTTGAGCGACATGTCGAGGTTGAATTCTGAGTTCTTCATTTCCGTATTGGAATTGGATCCTTCTCTGATTACCAGTTGTGGATCGTGAAGATCTTAGCCCTAATAAAAGATTGAACATTTGTGCAGAAATACAAGAATAAGAACAAGTAAACATTTAATTCCGAAATGATTGTTGATTTGATTTCTCATAGGACTTACAACGATTAGGTGAACACACAGTTCTCAGTTTCTTCCTAAACTCTCCTATTTATTGCCTAAGTCCTAAATCAAGATGAACTCTCTCTCTCTCTCTCGTTCAACAACAACGTTAAAGATAAATGAACTAAAATATTTGTTCTATGGCATAATCACCTGCAACTAGTTATCTAAAAGCATGATGATAATAATAAATAAACTACTAAATCTAAACTAGCCGAGTATAATAACAAACTTGCTTCAACGGTTAAGATCTCAAATCTGATAAATCTTTGGCGTATCAAATCTTTCCTTCTATAGCTCCTGAAAGATTTCTTTCCATATATACACGCTCGGTCCCCTTTCGTGTATTCGGTTCCCTTGAGTGCGTCCTCTTTGTGTAGCGCTTTACTTCTCTGCAGCTCGATTCCTCATTCTTCGTGTTTGGTTCCCTCCAGTAGCACTCGGTTCCCTTGTTCCTGATTAAGCGTGTTAAGCGCTATTCTTCTATCTAGACTCGCTCTTGTATCTCTTACTTCAGCTCGTTACTTTCCATGCATAAATCACCTACTTAACTCAAAGGCCTATCGATTTCCTGCGATATCTCACTCAATACACATATTAGTTCATAAGGTTATTTGTTATCATTAAAACTGAGGAACTACTAGTTACAGGAACTAAGGGGCTAGTTCATATAACCAACAGTAATAGGTGGATATGGACCTCCTCAGATTTGGGATAACAAACAACAGGAAAATTATCACCCGAGGTATAGAGATCATCCTGAGCAACAAAGATGGAGACTTCGTGACCCACAATAAAACTCCAGATCCCATGCCTTGGATGTGATAAAGGAACTGACAAAGAGCCTCACCACCCTCACTACCAATGCTGAGACCACGGATGCGTGACTCAAAAATCTAGAGGTCCAAATGGGTCAAGTAGCGTAGACAGTGTACACGCTGGTTCAAAATTAATCAAATTCTTTACCATCCCTGATGGTGGTGAATTCAAGCCCGAATGCAGCGAACCAACACATCAAGAATGTCAACGCATTGTCATTGAGGAGTGGGAAAAATTCGGAGGAGATATCATGGAAAGGAAAGTTAGAAGCTAAAAGTTTGTCTGAGGCGTGATCGGGCCATGAGAACGCGACCGCTTCAACACATCTGTAGACGTGCGCGACTGCGTCGCACACCCGCGCGACGGCGCCTAGACATGCGATACCACGCCACCACATTTGCAGATGTGCGCGACCGCACACCCCTACTACGCACCCGTGCCTGTCGTTTTGCTGAGGACAAGCTTCCCCCTGTGTTGAACGCCGAAGATGTTGTTCCGGTTGATGAGGAGGACGAGTTATATGATCCTCGAGGTTAATTTAGGATCAGGCAGAGCAACTATGTACGGCCCAACTTCCCTCCACTTGAATCGCTAAAACCCCCGACTCCCTTTCTAGAGGGGTTAAGATATACTAGGAGACCGGAGGATGATAAGGAGCTTTTCGGGACATTCAACAAGTTTGTAGTGAATATCCGTCTGCTGAAGCTGATTAAGAGCATACCGCGGTACACGATATTTTTAAAGGAGCTGTGCATAGTCAAGAAAAAGCAGAAGCTGAAAGGGAAAAACAAGGTCGCGGTAAGAGAGAGAGTCTCAACCACTTTCCAGAGGCATATGCCCACCAATTACAGTGACCTAGGTGTGGTTAGCATCCCTTGCCGTATCGGTGACACTAATTTTGAAAAGGCTATGTTAAACTCATGAGCTGCTATTAATGTCAATCCTTACTCTCTTTGCATGCAATTAGGATTAGGACCCTTGAATGAAACTGATGTATTAATTGAATTAGTTGATGGGTCTATTGTTCGTCCTTGTGGAGTAGTGGAAAATGTGCTTGTTTTGTTTGATATGTTAGTTTTCTCTACGCATTTTATTTACTAGATATGGAGAATGATAGGAGTACTACACGTATACTTCTAGGTAGACCATTTATGAGGACTGTGGGCACTAAGGTAGATTTAGGGGATGGGACCTTGTCATTAGAGTTAGATGGTGATGTGGTGAGATTTTATGTGTTTGAGGATACTGAGGAATATAGTGAGGATGTGGCTAGTGTGTTTGCTATTCAGGTGATTGATCCCGTAGGGGATACTGATAGTACTGAGATGGCATTGGCCGATGGGCACCTGATACTGATGTTAGAGGGAGGCAAGCCTCCCCTTCTTTCTCCTATTTTGCAAGTACCGAGAGTCACGACTGCATTACCTCCACGGCACTACATAGAGAAGAAGAGCTGATTTGACAAGGGTTTCAGGAAGAGGAAAGGAATTAGGCAGTTTTACATCAGAAAGGATGAGTTGTCCCTCAAAAGGCCTAGTGCGGGTGATAAAGAGAAAGAAGTCGGGCCTACTACTCAAACCAAAGGCGTCGTCTAGGAGGCAACCTGTCCAACACTTCCATCTTTCTTTTACCTTTGTTCCTTATTTACACTTTGGAAATTGTGTAGTTTAAGTGTGGGGGGAGAGGAATTACTTCACCTATCTTTGCTATTTAAGCTATTTTTGAATTTTGAGAGTCGGTATTCATGTTCTTTTCCCCTATTTTGATTCTATGTGAACTTCTATAATGGTTCATGGATTTTGAATCTTCTTACTATGATTTAGATGTTAATATTGCAAATATGTATGATGATGATATGATTGATCAAATTGAGGACCAATAATAATTAGGATGTATTAGGGAAATACTAAAATTGCAAGTTTACCATCTCATTTCCAGTTTTGTCATTTTGTCATAATAGTTTTCTTCCGTCTTTTTTCGCTGTAAAATAAAATAAAATAAAATGGTAGTGAACTCCTAGTAAAATAAGCCAGAAGAGCACGCGTTCTCCGTGGTGTGAAAGATCACTCCGGTCTGGGTTCGATCCTCCACGGCTAAATACGCAAAGAGTTTCATTAGTCGGCCTAGAGCATAAGACGGACAGGCTCGGTACCTAATAAGTGAAAATAAAGTGAAAATAAGTGAGTAAGATAAAAAGGAGTAATAGAAAGTTGCATGTAATATTACTTGAGCTTAGTTGTAGTTTTTTGTTTGCTTTCGATGGTATTGGAACTTGTTCTTTATTATCATACACTATGAAGCATGTTAGGACAAGAATTAGTCGTTATTTGATCTTCTGTTATTCACATTAATATATTACTTGGGTAGAGACATATTTTTCATAGTTTCACGATTCAATTTAATGTAATTGCATAGGGCAAACATAGTTTCAATTTGGGGAATAATTGATTGCAATCTTGGGTTAGTTTAGAGTCTTGTTAAGTCTTGCATTATTTTCAAAGATTTCTAGTAGAGTCGGAGTCTACGCCCGTGCCTTGATGATTGTAGGTACATAGAGCTAGAGTGTTGATTCAACGACCACTGTTGTTACTCGCTGAGGTTGCCATGTAGTTAGCAGCTGGTTATTCGAGGACGAGCAAGGTTCAAGTGCGGGGGTGTTTGATAGGCGACATCTAGTATGGCAGAACAAGTTGTCGTTAGCATCATTTATGAGTGATTTGGCATGATTATGGTGCATATTACCATGATATGGACCTCGCAAAGCAAAGGTGTTATTCACAATTATTACGGACATTTGAGGAGAAGATTGCCAAAGGGACAAAGCAAGAGTCGTGCACATACGGACGCAACCGTGCATGATTATAGAGTACCTGGCGCAATCGTGCTCTAGGGGGCAGGACCGCGCCACAGTTCACGGCGGAAAGTGGACAAATCGGCCCAGGCGCGAACGTGCCAACACATGCACGACCGTGCCCATGTCGGGTCGAGAAAGCTGTGAAACCCTATTTCACCGAGATTGCACTTTGGGCTTTGGACTTATTTTATGATGGAGCTCGGTTTAGGCCTCTTTAGTTTAGTGTTCTTATGTTAGGTTAATAAATAGGGCTTGAGTATGCCTCAACACACAAGAATCTTCTATCTTACGTTGTTTTCTAGGTTTTGTTTTTACGTAGTTTACAATGTGCCAGGAGTAGATCCACTTACATTGTTTGATTGGTGGAAGGCAATAGATAAATTGATTTTAAGACTTATATCATTGGTTCTTAATTATATCCTAGTTGTTTTATCTCTCTTGCGATGTATTTCTTCTTGGATTGATTTACCCGTCTGGCCTGATCAACTAGGTAGATTAAGTCTAATTCATATTGCTAGGTTTGACTTTTCTGAGATGGAGAGTCTTATCGTTAGGTAGAAAATCAATACATGACCTATTTGGGATTGTAATTGTGTGGATAGATAATGATGTGTTAAATATCGGCCTTGATCCAATGGTACTGCATGTTCCTATTTATTTCTGAATGCATTGCTGCCTAGGTTTTAAATCTTGATAGTTTCAGGGTTGTATTTAGGTAAGGGCTATTAGGACTAGTTGGACTATTAGCTATATATGAACATGGATTAGGACAACTATAGGTATAAACATTAGGAAATCCAAATATAATTAGTCAATGATCAATCAATTATTTTGCTAGGTGGATACTAGCTGGGCAAGGTGTTTTCCCATAATTATTTCCAAATCAATTTAGTTACTTTTGTTTCGATACAATTCCCCCCTTTTGTTACCTTTTGAGTTGATTAAATCCAATATCACAAGAATTGATTCCTGATTCCATGTGGGATCGACCAAGTCTTACCACTCTACTAGTTGGAGTAGTCGGATTGGTATTTAATTGTTTTGACGCGGCTAAATGTCGTTCGTCACCTATTATGTCATAGTTCATAGATCAATTATTATCCTCATCCTAATTGTTTGTAATTATCTAAACAAGTATCTTAGATAACCTTCTTAACCAATTTATTTCAACTACTCGCAAATCTCAACAAACTAACATTAATGCATTCAAGGATTATAAGTGGTACACAATATAAAAACAACTACATAGTTTATAGCATGCAATTAATTCTCACTCACAAGTTACAGTCGTAACCAGAACAATGTAAATTATTTTTGTTACTAGATAAACCTATTCCTAGAATAAACATGTGAATGTAGCACTATGAATATCAATTATAAATCTAATTGATGAAATACAATTGCATCAAATCATGAGAATCAAATAATAGTAATAGAATTCGAAACAAGGATAAAATACTCACAATAACATAGTAAAACAACAATGGAGTTTAGTTCTCTAAAGATGAAAGGTGGAAGATGGAAGAATAAAAATCTCAATAGTATAAATTCCCTAGGGGTAAATCTGGAAAAGAATAAAACTAAAATAATAAACTAATGATTAGGTCATAACCAAAATATTATCCTAAATATTCTCCAACATGATAGAAGACAAAATCTTCAAAGCCGAAATCTTCGTCGGTTAGGTCCGTGGGGCGTGACTGGACGTCACATGGAGAGGATGTCCTTCAGTTTAATCCTCTTCACAGCTTGTTCTATATTTTTCTCCAAACACATATATTCAGTATGTGGGGTGCGACCGGGAGATTGCAAGGCGTGAATTTCTTCTTGGCATTTCTCCGTCTTTTTTACTTTTGAACTCCTCTTCTAAAGATTCATCTACAAATGTATCTCTAAACTCCGCAATATCACACTATTTTTCTGTACAAAGTGTGATAAATAATTCTAGAGAAGCTATATAAAATAGGTCATATCATCAGGCGAAGGATGTGCCTTATATTATGGAAAAATCCTTAGCAATCTTCAATTGGAACATTCTATATATGTCGCGTGATTAGGCGTAGATCATGTGTTACATTCTGACGATCTCCTCTTGAATGTTACCATCATTATATGCACTTTTCGGTTTGGGTGAAGTGGTTTTTCGTTATGCACGTCAAAATAAATATTCCTGATGAATATCCAAAACAAAAATATCTTCTAAGTAGATGGTTTATCCCACATAGAAGTGTGATTCCAAGCTAAAGGTATTTGTTTTAGTACCGAACGCAATATGGGGTTCTATAATTGAGTGAAAATAACGGTTTTGATTATTAATTATGAAGAGTATTATTGCACTTAACTAATCCATTTATATATCATAGCTATTGTAATCCTAAATTCGCAACCAGAACCATGGTAATCACCTTTGATAATTATACAAAAGGCACTATTGAGATAAGATGCATCCAAACTAACAAATCTCAACTGTGTTTGTAATTCATACTTTAATATGTAAGCAACTTTTTCAAACCACATTAATTCAATGGAACTCCCATCTGCTTGTAGTCTCCCTGGCGGCTCCCTAGGTTTCCTGCAATGGATACTCCGGATCTTTCGGGGGAAGGTGTGACCTTTGTCCCTATTTCTCTTAAGAATGATGATGGTGAATCGTCTCTGGTTGATGTTGGTGAAGGTTTCGTAGGGCACAAGGAATTAACGCCGATTCCTTGTGTAAATCCTAATGTGTCTTCGGCTGCTGGTCCTAGTGCATGGAATTTCCATACTCAGCCGGTTGTGTCCCCTTCAACAATCCTTGATAGTTGTGATTGGCGTAGAAGGAGTCTATGACTTCTCGTTTGCGGAGGTTGAAACTCAGTTATTGGCATGTAAAGCAACCCTCGTGGGAGGTATCATGGGCCCAGGGGATACAATGAAGGAAATGGAGGACTTTGTTGCGCTTAACTGGAGCAGAGAGAAACCCATTATTGAAGTGCGGACTAACGACATCTGCTCCCAGTTCCACAATGATGGGAATGAGATAGTGTCCTTGAGCGAGGACCATGGTTCTTTAAGGGGGTGAATCCTTTCGCTCTTCTATCATGGGATCCTGATATACCCATGGCTTGGTCTTGTTTTGATGTCGTCCCAGCCTGGATTCAGTTAAGGAAGTTACATACTCTCTTTCATTCAAAGCGTATGATTAGCATCATTGGAAGTATGATAGGGCATCCTCTATTAATGGATGAATCATTCATTTCTAGCGCCAAGGCTGATTATGCTAGAACTCTTGTGCTTGTTACCCCTAAAGACACACTTACAGAAAAAGTCACACTTAGGGACCCTAGTGGCAAGATGTATCACCAATGAATCTGGTTCAGGTGGATTCCATGGGTGTGCACTGATTGTTGGTTGTTTTGACATGTCACACATAGATGCAATAAGAAGACTAAGGAGCCAGCTGTTGCACGAGAAGATCCGTCTGTTGAGACAACCTCACCTCCTTCTCCTACTGATAATGTCCCTCCATTAGAAACGGCCCCTGTCCTAGATAGTTCTATAACTACAGCTGCTCCTGGTGTCACTAACTCTTCAGGATCTGGAACTTCCCTCTGCTCAAGCTGATCGTGCTCCCAACTCCGTTAATCCTACTCTCCCTCTTGTCCAGTTGCCTCAAAAATTTGGTGGTAGGAAAAAAGGGATCAAAAGACAAAGACTGTAGTTGTGTCTTCTAGTTCTCAGCAGCGTAGCTTAAGGAGTTGTAGCAGCTCGCCTGCTGGTTCTCAATTAGTGCCATTAACCTCTCTGTCTGGAACAATGGGGGTGAAACTCTGCCCCTAGAGCAAGGATTATTTTAGAGTTCGTGAGAAGAAATAAGGTGAATTTTATGGGTTTCTTAAAGACTAAGCTTGATAAGTACAAAGAGAGTAAGTTTATGAGCAGGATTTTCAGGAGCTGGTCGTATCTATCAAATAGCTCTGATTCTGTGAAGGGTAGGATCTTAGCTACATTGGGATTGGATCTTATAGACTAGTATTCTCTAGCGTAACCAACAATTTACTCATTCTCATGTGCAGAGTCTTGATTCATATGCTAACTTTCAGGTTACTAGGGTGTATGCCAACACATGTTAGATCAGAGAGAAGTTCATTGTGGTCTGAATTGGGAGTGAATGCAGGCTTTGTGAGTTCACCTTGGATCTTGATGTGTGACTTTAACTATGTTATTCAGTGTGATGATAAGCTCTCTTATAATAGACAGTTGTGTGTTATGGAAAGAGACCTTGTTCAGTTTATGGAGAGGCATCATCTGGGGGATCATCCGTTCTCAGGTTCTCTCTACACATGGAGTAATCAACAAGAAGGGAGAAACATAATTTCTTGCAAATTGGATAGAGTCCTTGTTTGTGGAAATTGGAGGCTGAATTTCCTCCCTCTACTATGTTCTTCGTTGACCCTAGCATCTCTGACCATGCTCCTAGTATTAATCAGTCAATCCTAGTGTTTGTCCCATGAAAATCCCATTCAAATTTAAGAACTATTGGACTGAGGAGGATGAACTTTAAATCCCTAGTGGAAGAGTTTGGAAGAAACCTGTTGTTGTGAACCCTAAGTATATCTTTGTGACTAAGCTGAAAAGTGTCAAATAAAGAGCTCAAACTTTAGCAGAAAGGAAGATTCCAAAAATTGGAACTATGGTTGAGTAGTGTAGTGAGAAGTTTAAGATTGCACATGGGGTACTAGAAACTAACTACAAGAATAGTAGTAGACAACAAGCTATTCAGGAGGCTAAGGCTGAACTGAATCTTAGGATCTCTCAACTCCACAGTTTTATTGCACAGAAGTCAAAAGTTGACTAGATAAAACTGGGGGAGGAGAGTTCTATCTTCTTCTACAATGTGATAAAGCTAGAAAAGGTAGAAACACTATCAATTCCTTACAAGATGGGGATGGGAATACCATGAGTGATGAAAGTGATGTGGAAAGGGAAATCTATGGCTTTTTTACAGGCTTATTTGGTACACGCGTTATCAGTAAGAGCGCTAATTTTGTTGATATTGATGGTACATGTATTGCACATGAGGATCATGTATCCCTCAGTAGGGCGGTTACTGAGAACGACATCAAGGAGGTTGGTTCAGTGCACTCGAAATATCAAGTCTCCGAGACCTGATGGATTTGGGAGCTTGTTCTACAAGGTGACTTGGGATGTTATCAAGATGGACCTTAAAACTGCTATTTTTGACTTCCTTAGAAGGGCCAGAATACTGAGACAGATTAATGCAACCTTCATTGCATTGATTCCTAAAGTTGATTAATCCATTCTTGATTAAGGAATACAGACCCATAGCTTGTTGTAATACCGTCCAAAAGATTATCTCTAAGATTTTGGTGGCCAGAATTAGACCCTATCTTGACCATATTGTTGCTCGGAGTCAGGGTGCATTTGCTCCTGGTAGAAGGATTGCAGATAATATAGTTGTTTCCTAAGACTTGGTGAAAAGATACAGTTCCAGAACTATTTCTCCAATATGCCTTATTAAGCTTGATCTCCAAAAAGCCTATGACTGTGTAAGTTGGGATTTCCTTAAAGACAATTTTCTGTATTTTAATTTTCCTTCGCAACACATTAGCTGGATCCTCCAATGTGTCACTACTCTTGCCTATTTTATTCACATTAGTGGAGAAGCCAAGGGATTTTTTCAGGGGAAAGAGGGTTGAGGCAAGGAGATCCTCTATCTCCTTACTTATTTGTGTTAGTTATGGAGATGTTCAATAGGAGGATGGAAGTGCTAAGCATGAAGCGGTGTTTTTATTTTCACCCTAGATGCAAACAACTTAGGCTCACCAACCTCTCCTTTGTTGATGATGTACTGATCTTCTACAAACCAGTGCTATCTACTTTAAGGCTTATTAAAGATGAGCTACAATCTTTTTTTGTTGACTTTGGTCTAGTTGCAAATGATGGTAAAAATAGTATGTTTTTTGGAGGTGTTGATTCAGTCAAAAGACAGGGGTTCGCTGAGTATATGGGTTTCCAGTTAGGTCAGTTCCCTACAAGATATTTGGGAATTCCTCTTTGTTCTAGGAAGCTTAGGAAATGGGACTTAAAACCTCTCTTAGACAGACTACAAAGTGCTATAGCAGGAAGGCAGGCAAGATGTCTGTCCTATGCAGGAAGGCGACAAATTGTTACAGATGTCCTTGAGAAAATTATAGTTTCTGGATGCATGTCCTTGACTTTCCCAAATCCATTCTTAGACGGGTAATGACATATGTAGGTCTTATCTGTGGGCTGGTAATATTGGCTCCAAACGAGCACTGATAGCTTGGGGTAAGGTGTGTAGAAAGAAGAGGGAAGATGGGGCTTAATTTCAAGGAGTTGTTATCTTGGAATAAAACTCTCTTATTTAATTTTTTCTATGATATAATGGTGAATTGTTTTAGTGTGTGGACACACTGGGTTGCTAAGAACCTAAGAAAACACACTTCAGTTTGGCTTTCTCTCTGGGTTGTTCCTGCTCATCTATCTGGAAAGTTGTCTTATCATCCAGAACTGTGTTTCTTAGAACTGTCAATTGTATTCCTGCGGATTTTACAGATTTGAGTCTTCCCTCAGGAAAGATGGATTCTGCTGCTGTTTATGCAATAATTAATCCTCCAAAACCTCAACTGCAGTGGTGTGATGTTATTTGGGAAGGTATTCAACCATGCAAATGGGCCTTCCATAGTTGGCTGGCTACTCAAAATAGACTCCCTACTGCATACAAACTAATGAAGTGGAATCTGACTTCCTCTGATCTCTAGTTCTCTTTAAAAGTGCTTCAGGGACTGAAGCTCACTTGTGGTTTGAATGCGCAGTTACCAAGACCATTCTTTCCAAAGTCTTATCCTAGCAAGGCATTACCTGCACAAAGCCTCCTTGCTGGACTAGTGGTCTTAGTTTGGTGAGTGTCCAAGGAAGAATAACAACATATACAAAGTCAGACTCCTTGATGTCATGGGAACTGTCTACTTCACTTGGAATCTGAGAAATGATGTTATTTTTCATGCTAAGACTATTTGTGTTGATGATACTATTAAAGAAAGTGTCTTTTATTATACTTTTAGATGCTTACAAAAACTTGATACCACAAGTAGGAAGGGTAGAGCCATGGTGAGAAGGTTGTTTAGCACTTGATGTAAATTTTGATCATTTATAATTATTTACCATTTTCGCAACAAAAAAACTTATCAAACCACATTTACGTTGTATTATTGATAATAACATGCAATATAGAACTAAGCTAGGTTATCAATCTAAATAAGCTTACAAAGAAATAAACTTTATGACCAGGAAAAAACACAATCAACACATATGGATTTAATAATTGGTAGACAAACACTTACGAAATCCGAAAATTTGTATAAACTTCAATATTCAAGCAATACAATTCGAAGAACTTAATTCCTCATAACTACTAAACTATAAGAAACAACGTGTAACTCTCTAAATTGCAGAACTTGCGGAACTATGGCTCGTAGGAAGAAAGGATTCTTATATAGGAGACTACTTGACCTAATTTTACCATTAACAAAAACTAATAAAACGATTAACTATGAAATATAATCTGACTGAATAACTAGGAAATAATAAAATAAAAGTATATATCGGCAGGTGAAACAAGATAAATCTTTTATCTTTTGGTGGACGCGGGGCGCAATGAATAATGCGAGGGGCACTGTCGTTAATAAGTCGATGATATCTCCGTGTCTTCTATCACTAACTAACCAGTGACCAAAGACGAGATAACCTTTCTGTGGCTCATAGGCATGGTGCGTGAAATAAATGGAGCGGGACGTGGATGGTGCCATGTCGAGTTTCCTTCTTTGGTACCTACAAATTCGACTTTCTACTTATGGAAACTCCATCATTTTGTAGATCCTTGAATAGATAAACTATATTCTTTTCAAATGTGTGTAAAAAACCTTGAATGCTTGATAATATCTCTTCTGGCTTAGGTATTTAAAACTCGGCCAATAGGGTTCAAAACTAGGGGTGTTCATCGGTCTAAAACCAAACCGAACCTAACCCGTTAAAACTGAAACCGAAAATACTCATCTTTTGGAACCGAAAACAGAACCATACATGATACATGTTCGATTCGGGTTTGGTTCGGTTTTAATAGGTTTAGGTTCGGTTTAGACCTAAAAACCAAATTCATGATTGGAAGACATTAAACCTTTGAAAACCCCAAGAAAACCGAAAAGTTTTCCTCTCAATTTGATATTTTAGTCTTAACAGAATTTCTCCATAATCCATTCACCCAAAAGACTAAAACAAAACATGAAACAAATTAAAACATAGTTCTTGTCTTAAAATTCATCCCAACAATTCAAAGTTTCACTTCTCCCAAAGGTCAAAAGAGTGAAAAAGCCTTCTCCGAATCTTCATTGTAAATTTGAACAAATGAATATATTAGACAATCAATTTAACTAAGTTAAACACACAAAACAAACAGTACAAATTAATACCTTCCTATTTCGAATCAAATGAATACTTTTAAATTTGTTTAAACCAAACCGAACCAAACCGAATACCATATAAACCGAAAACCGAATATTTGAATTTTCAAGAACCGAAATCCAAACCGATTATGTTCGGTTGGGTTTCGGTATCCCTTGTTTCGGTTCGGTTTGACTCAAACCCAAAAAAAACGAACCCGATGAACACCCCTATTCAAAACTATCATAAATGTGCGTTAAATCTTGAGAATTAAAATATCATGATTGGCTCATATGAAATCCTCCTCCCTAATCAGACCTTTAATTGTCCTGAGTAAACTAAAACCCACTCTCCACCATGTAGCAAAAAAAGTCTCCAGAAGTACAAGAAAATAAGTTTCACAACACTCAATAACTAGTCCTCCTAATCCTTTGAAAAAATTTAAACTGTGGTAGATGTGAATAAAGCATTAAAACCAACCCATACCTCAACTATAAGCTCATGAGTAGATAATCCCAAACTCCTTAGAAGTCCCTTTCTTATGTCAGCTTTGCCAAATCGAGGAAACCTATAAATCACTCTTTTTTCTTTCTCTCATTTTGCCTAGACCCCTTTTCAGGATTCACCTAGCCACTTCTCTTATTTTATAATGGGATCACATAATCTTATATATCACATATCCTCATATTACACCAGTCCATACTAGTCGACATTACATTCTTATTGAATGAATGATCATCCCAGAATTTTGATTACCTGTATCTTTTTAGGGTTTTTTCATTTTTAATCTTTTCGGTATTTTACTTTATTTTTCAAAAAATAATGCAATGTTTACGGACTCAACCAACAAAATTGGAAACAATGTAAACTAATCTATGAATTCAAACGTTGACTAAAAAACTACTAAAAATCTAGTGAATCATATACAATAATAAACTATCTTCCCGCATACTTAACTTCTACATTATCCTTAATTCACATCTCGGACTCAACAGAAAAGGTATAGAAAAAAATTAGAAACTATTGGTTTGAGCTAGAGTGTGTAACTAGCTAGCTCAATCAATCAACTTGTTTTGATGATTAAAACCTAAGCTTTTGATGTCCGTTGTGTGTGATAAGCTTTCCAAGAATAGCTCGAGGAGTTAGGATAATAGCTTTGATACAAGCGGACTAGCTTAATCCATGTGGAGACTAGTTTTAGGCCTAGCGGGAAAAACGAGTATCGCCAAGGCAGTGTTGATGAAATAAAGAGAAGAAAAATAAAGACCCATGTGATGAGTTGTGAAGATGGAAAGACTAGTTAAAGCAAAGGAGAGTCGATGCGAGCAAGTGGATCGCGCTTCAAAATCAGAGAGAGTGTACAAGTGATCAAGTGACAAGAAGATAGTCCTACGAAGGAATCCTGCCCCGTTGCATGGTGAATTCGGTCACAGTGAAGGGAAGAATGAGAAGCTAAGGATCGGGGCTAAAGGATTTTCTACATATGTATAGTGATTAACGGGGATCACCAAGCTGGATGAATGAAGAAAGTGCTGAGGGTGTGGAGAGGATTGTCAACGTGGACAAAATGGTTACTCAAGAGAAGAAGCACAAAATGTGTGGAATCGTTGATGCGCTCCAGGGAAAGGATCGGTCACACGGATTGCCAACATGGACTTCTTCATTGATAGAGATTATAGATTTTCTTTACTGGTAGAATAAGTTAGAAGTGCTTTAAATATGTGAAATAGGTGATGTTAGACACACGACCTGAGAAGAGAAAAAAGAGAGATAAAGGCTTTAGGAGAGAAAGCTAGAGAGAAGAGTGTGTAGGCAAACCTTGCTTGCTGAGAGGAGGAAGCAAGAGCAAATTGAATAGAGTGTTAACTAGAGGAAAGCTACTCTTTGCCAAGGTCGCGTGAGGTTAGAGTGTTGTCTAAATTACGTTGAGAGTGGAAAGGATTACTTCTACTAGGCTGAACGCAGGTTGTGTTGAGAGAGAGTGTTACGAAGTGTTGTAAGTACTCTTGATTAATATAATCTATTAGTGGTGAGTTTTATCCCGGGGTTAGTAGAAGCATAGGGTTCTCACCTTGGAAAAACCTTGCATTTGAGCCGAAATTATTATCTAACAATATTAAGTTCAAAGTATTGTAGCTAATCTCCCCTTCCGCAACTCTAACACACTAGATTACTAGCTTGTTGTGTTTAACTTGAAGATTAGGCTAGATTAAACGTGTTGTCAACTTCCTTATCTTTAAAACACTTAAGCGAGTTGATCTAGCTATTCTTTTATAAGAGTTAGTCGATTCAAGGTAATTGATACGATCCATATCAACGTCCGCTTTTGATATAAAACCTATAGAAACGTCTAGAGAAAGGTGTGAAGAAGCGGAAAGAAAACATAGTTTTAGAATTTATCAAAGCGTTACCAAACAAGACTCAACTGAACACTGGGAAATGGATGCGGGGCATGACATAAAATACGTTGGGAGCATCAAGGTATCTAGTGGGAAATTCTGTGTCGGTGCTCAGGGAACACACATGTCGTGCTTAGTTCAAAATTTCACACCTTGTAGAACTGTGAAATTATGGTGAATGATAGTGTAACACAAAGATCAAGGTAGGAAAACCTAAAATCCGGTGACATGGAAGAGAGTGATAGAAACATTGTTGGATCTAGAAATGGAGTAAATTGGTGGAGGAGACATCTTTAGGTATGGAAAACGAAGTGGAAATATGGTAAAAGTGATGGTGAAACGGAAAGTTGAAATGTTATTTTGCCTCCATGCATCTTTTATGGCTCTTCTTATTTCATAGCCTTTTATTCACTGTTTTCTTCTTGTTTTCTTTTTATTTATTTTTTTTGTTTTTTTCATTTTATTATTTTTCTTATATTTTTTTTGAAAACTTCTGCTGCATACAAGAACAAAATTCAATAAACTAGGAAATGTACGCTATCCGTGTACAAATATCATGGTAAAGAACTGACTCATATATACAAACTCAATGACCTTGAAAACAAACTACAAGTAATTACATCAAATCATGCTCAAAAGAAGGAGACGACACAAAACATAACTTCGTCAATTCAAATTGTGATGGTCCTAAAGGATATTCTCTAGGGAGCGTGACCTGATGGTACTTAGAATTATATGAAAGCCAAAACCTAACTTTGTCATTTCGAATTTTGAGACAGCCAACTCTCTTCAAACGTTCACATTATATCCAGCGGGTTTGACTTTACTACCACCCAATCCTAATTTTATGTCACAGATCGTAGCAATGGAAGGAAAAAGAGTGCCCTGATGAATCATTCAACCTTTATCTAGGTCTCACTATTTGTAAGCCCTGAAAAAACAAAGTCACCAAACAGTGAGTGATAGTCGACTGTGGGGTTAAGCACCAGGTGTAGCACCCAATTGTTTTGTGATTACCGATTGACATTGGAGTGGCCGAAGAAAATTATGGTGATGAATTGACATGGAAAGAGAATCGTGGATGTGTGATCCAGTTGTTGTTCTCGTTACTCGACCTGAATTTACCATGGTGACCCTTTCCCAAATATCAAGCGGTTCTGAAAATGTAAACGAAGAACATCCTGGTATGGGATCCTTAGTGACCCTAGACTCTTTCTCAAATCTGCTACCGGCACCTCGCACTCGGTATTCTCATAACCAAATGTGCAAGAAGTAAATTTTATGTCCCCTTCTGGATTCACTTTAAACTTTCAGACGAAAGAAGCAACAAATTGGAAGGCAAATGTTGTATAACCGAAGTCTTGAATAAAGTAATCCACCTTATAACGTTGCTCAGTACAACGAGCTTGTTGACAAATTTCAACTTTTTAATCAAATCTCTCTCCTTGTTAGACCACTTCTTGTTTCTTGTAGTCAACATTATGTGCAATTGAAATTGTCGAAAGGCTAATCTGCCATTTTTTTTAGTAAACGGCCTCATTTCGAGGCACAAATGGAGAGCTCATTGGGGTGGCATCCCTTCTTAGTTTTGAGTAGGCATATGAGAGTTTTAGTATACATGGTTGGGAAATGTATCGGACTACAAATCCTGGAATGACAGTGTAGATCAGGTACTTACTAAGAACCATGTTAGGTTCGGAAATTTCAAGGAACGGTCCCGCGGTTTGCCGTGAGAACGGTTGAGGTTTGCAATTCTGATTTAGTTGAAAAAAAGGGAAAACTATGTGTGTTTAGTAGATTATGTAGATATGATCGTAAAAGACTACAAAGCTAGTGTACAAGTAGCTACAAAGCTAGTGTACAAGGATCAAATTCAGCGAGTTAATATAGGAGTGAATCGCTCTCAGAAGAAGATAGAGTAGCTTATATCAACTAGCTCTTATAAAAGAGTAGCTTTATAGACTAGCTTTCGTGTTTTAAAGATGCGGAATGTGAAAACACTTGAAAGAAAGTCTAAGCCCCTTTAGTAAACACTTCTCGCTACAAAGCGAGTATTTTATATTTGCGAAGACAAATGGATTTTCCACAATACGAACTTTGAATTGTTAGATAGAAAGTTCAGCTCAATATGCAAAGATATTTGGTAATGTGAGAACTCTTGGCTTAACTCAAGCCCGGGTTGAAACTCACCAATATATTGATTATATTAAATAGAGAATTACAATCACTTATAACTCAGCTCTAAACAAGTTTTGTTTTCCCATTGTTGTTCTCAAGGTGAATTGACACACTCGCTCCTTCAGAGATCACTAGCTTCTCACCCTAAACACTCAACCGTACTCACCTCCTAGCTTTCTAGTCATGTTGTGTTTCTCCTAAACACTCAACTATACTAACTTCCAGGTTTTTGAATCCTTTTTTTGTGTTTCCCTGGGTTCCTTTTCCTAAGCGAGATAGACTGTTTCTCTCTCAATGAGGTTCTCATGTTCATGTGCTAACAATTCTCCTATTACAAATATTTATAGAATTTCAAAACTTATTCCCCATGTAAGGAAAACCTATACAATATTGCAACAAAGAAGATCGCCCCGTTGGCAATCTGTGTGACCGATCCACCAAGTAGCTTCACCAGAATTCCAAATGCATTTCATCTTTTCTTGAGCAACAACCCTTGTAACAAACTTTGTCCCTGTTGGCACTCTGCTCCACACCATTCCTCACGCTTCCTATTCATAAAGCTTGGCGACCCCCATCCCTCGCTCTCCATAGGCAGGAATCACACACATCCTCCTAATAAGCTTCTCGACTAACTTTGTCTGGCTCGAAAACTCTACACGCGGGTGCAAGATTTCCACCTGGGATGTTCTACATCTTCACTTTGTGTTGAAGCAAAGGATTCACTACCTCGCAGCGACTCTCCATGTCTTGGGCTAGTCCTTCGCCTTCAACAGTCTTCACTTCTAGGTTGATTCTTTTGTTCAGTTTTGTTTGCAACTGCCTTAGCGAGACTCGCTGTCTTTGTAAGGCACAAAGCTAGTCTCTAGCTTGGTTTCTTGTGTCAAAGCTACTCTTTAGATATTAAAGCTATACCTGTAAAGCTCATCACACACAAGAAACAAAAAATGTGGTGTTTGTCATCATCAAAACAAGAGGAGTGTTTTAGCTGAGAAGGCTTAAACTAACCATTTCCCCCTTTTGATGATGCCAAACTCTTAAACAATGTAAGCACATACATTTCAAAGCATACTCAGTTAAGCTATAAGATATGAAATGAAGTTTAAACTGATACTTGACAGATTGACCAAATCTGCTCAAAATCTTGCTAAAGGCACTTAGCAAGTATACCTTTTTCCCCCTTAGACCAAGCCGGTCTAAATTCTTCGCAATTTTGTCAACGGAAAGAGTATTCTGCCTCAATCCCTCACTTTCCCCAACCATTTTTCCCCCTTTTGGCATCATCGAAAAGGCATATATATATTTGATCAAAGGGAACTAAAAGTAAGGTACTCAGTCACGCATAACTCAGAAAACAAGCATAATCATTTAAAGAGCAAGTAAGAGAGACAGTAACCATGAAGCACTCAAGGTACTATAATCAATGAAATCCATAATTAATATGTATAATGCACCTCACACCATTAGTAGATGGAATCCTATCGAGTTTATCACGTAGTCACACAAAGAATATTCAGAAAGCAAGTAAGAGTGTCAACTCAAATCAACTTCTTCAATAGTATGTTCACCAACTTGTACCAAAAGACTTGATTTCACTTGGAGTGGCTTTGCTTTTCCCAATGCCAAATGATAAAGAGTGGCTTGGAACTGGTCTCGAGCTAATATTCTTGAAGCGAGACTAGACAAGATATCGTTGTAATGTATTGACTTCAGATTTCACCTAGCCTGAGTAGCACTTGATTTAGATAGGTGTGCTGGTCTTCTAGGTAGTTCATTCTTCACTCGCTTAGATCAATTGGTGCATAGTTACTGATACTTGAAGAAGTTTGATCATGCTTGAGATGTGATACAGTAGCTTAGCATGAATATCAAAGTGCAACTAAGAGGGATATAATGCACATATAGGGGGTCACTCACACTAAAATATAGTATGTAATAAACATATGCATATATGAGATACTGGCTTTTTGTCACAATAATGTACACTTCCTGTTTTCGAGTTTATCAAGGAAATCAGGTAGCGACATTCAAGTCAGTTTATGGATCCACTTAGAAGTGGATCATTTCTCAGGCTTATAACAAGGAAAGAAGATGATCACCACTTTCAGAAGAGGTAAAGAAGAGCATGCAATGATACAGAAGATAGTAATATAGTTGCATCAATATACTCATCAAGCTAGTCGGTTCTTGTTCTTATATAGCGAGTTAACAAGAAAAGATCTTGAAAGCGCACCTTATCCTAAGTTTCCAAAGACAAAATAACAGCTTAAACATAGCCAGTAAAAAGGAACTTGCAACGAGTGGAAGAATGGTCTAATTTATAGTAATTAAGACCAAATGAAGCCTTAGATTTAAGAACGGTACCTGGTTTGGTGCTTTAGTGAAGATGTATGTTTGACTCTCTGTTGGTACATGAGTAAGCTTAACCTTTATCAATAAGCCCTCCAACTTCGATAGACATGTTGTTGGATATAGTTCAGCGAGTAAGAATAAAGAGTCGCTTGAAGCTTTTAGATACTAGCTTTGAACTATCTGAGTCTCACTCTAGAACAATGTATATAGCTAAACCACCGAGTAAGACTTGCTTTTGAGTAAAGCAACAATGCATCTCCAAATATGTACACCTCCTGTAAAAATAAGAATGAAGGAGAAGTGTATTAGATTGTTACGCATACTAGATCTATTGTGTTTAGTCCTGAAGGAGATAAATATCTCCTCTATGTAGCTTGGAATTAGAGTAGTTCCGATGTAGCCCTTGTACGTAGTGATCTTTCGCTTAAACTAAGTGGCTATTACATAGTGATCTTTCACTCAAACTATGTATATACAAACCGCAGTGATGTTTTTCTCGAACCGCGTCAGCTCATTAAGCACCTACTCTTCATTCCAGACCTACAAAAATAAGATCAAGATTTGTAGACGGGACAAGGTTTTGGCTTCATAGGGTGGTTAGTACTAGCGACTCCAGAACTAGAAGATAGAATACTCATCTTCGCAGTTTTGGAATGTTGCTGATAATAGCTTTCATCATTAAGATCAAGCACTTGCTTACCTTTAGAAGGTAGCTTCCGCTGTGCGTTGGCTTGTCCATTCTTGGCTTTTGAGGGCCTAGTACGTACATGCTTAGTCTTAAATGACTCGCTCTTATCAGTCTTGTTTTTTGCAAGATTCGCTTGATTGAGTTGACCCTTATATTTAGACTCAACGGACTTATAAGGCCTTTGTTTAAGCGCTTTTAAATGTTCACACTCGTGCTTCGAGTGACCATTGTTCCTGCAGTAAGTACAATAATGATTATATCGAATATAAACATATTTTCCTTTACCAAGGAAAAATGGTTCTCGTCGTGTAAGAGGCGAGTGTTTGGAGAGGATTGCGCTTGTTTAATATACATGGAATGCGCTTTCTCTCTGTGATACCATTGTTTGTCCTAAGCTAATCTTTTCTCTAGGACATTCACCTTGCTTTGTAGAAAGGATGTTTTGGCTCGGCAAGAGTGAAGTTCCTTGTCTAGATGAATAATTTTATCATGTAGTTTGCTAGATGGAGAAGGACCTGAGTTGGATGAATCATTATTGTTGAAACCTAACCCGGGTCTAGCATTCACAAAAACTGTTTGGTTAACAGTTTTGATTTCCACAGACGCAGCTAGATTGTCTAGCTTGGTTAAAACTTCATCAATCATGGTCATAATAGTTGAGTTATTTCTTTGGACAGAAGCTAAACCGTTGTCATTACAATGCTCACAGAATTTAGTAAGAAGGGATGGCTTTGCAGACAATCGCTTATTTAACTCATCTATTTGACTTCTTAAATCACAAAGTTCTTCTTGCTAGGATTTCTCCTTAGCAAGAACAACTTCATTATCTAAGGCCAACTCGTGAAAAATCTCGACAAGAGTATCTTTAGGATAGAGCTCAAAGCCTAGAGAATTTTCCTCGGAGTCTTCTTGTGCTTCGGAGTCATCGACATCGATTGGACATGTATTTTGACAGTTTGTCTCATCTTCCAAATCTCCCCATGAGACCTTCATAGATAGTGGTGTTGCCTTTGTGCATCTTTGGTCCAATTTCCTTGACATAGACAATTAAAGCAAACCGAGTATGAACTTGAGTAAGAGCTTGAATTTGGAGGTAGAACACCATTGGAATGAATACAAAGTATTGCCGGTTGTTCTTTGGTTTTGAAACTGCGTTGTTCTCTTATTATCTTTGTTGGAAATAACACGTTACCAAAGTAGAAAACACGTGTTTTGATCAGCTATTGTTCTCTGTCACTAAGGTTCATTAAGCCTTAGTTGCGCTTAACAAGGATTCAATTGCGCTTTGAATGCTTGGCTTGCGCTTAACCTGTGTTGAACTGTTAGTAATGAGTTTACTAAAGTCCTTAAGTGCGGAATAGGTTAGACAGACAATAAAGCGCGCTTTAAGATGTTAAAGCGCACCTATATTTGCACACACAAGAATTTCAAAAGGTGAGAACCCTAAGTCACTAACTGATTCGGGATAAAACTCACCACTACACTTGTATTGATTAAGAAGTGATTACAATCTCTCGCTTCAACACAAGAAGCTCACTCGTAAGCACTCTCTCTACAATACTCTCAGTTCAGCTCTTGAAGAACAAAGGCACTCTCAACACTCTCTGATTACAAACGAAATATCTCTTAAGCTCTCTCTAGCTTCCTATATTCTCTACGTTTGCAACCCCTGAAATGAATGAAATAGTACTCTATTTATACACAAGTCTTAAGCTAACCTTATAGCTCAACCGTGTAACAAACAAAGACTATATAAAATGCCACCTCATCAATCCGTGTGCCTTGATCACTTCACCAGAATTAATCAACGGCTTGGAGTGATTTGGTTTTGTTCTCCATGTGTTGATCCACGCCACATAAGCAATCCGTGTGCTTTAAGCTCTAACAAACTCTTGCCACGCTGGCGATCCCTGGAGTGGCGTCACAAAGAGTGTAAAGTTCTTCTCGCACCTTCCTGTTCACGCAACTTGCACTCTCCCGCTTTACCAGCCTTCGTAGTGTGCAGATTTGTTCTCCTGCGCTCTGGCACACCCTAAGCTTCAGTGGAACCTCGTGATCAACTTTCTACAACTTCATTCAAGCGCATCCTTATGCCCTCGAAGCTCGATCACTCTTACTTCTTGGTCTTGAATGGATTTATTAAACACCGTTTGCGAAACTTACTTTCTCCGCTTGGTGTTAAGCGCGACTGTGACCAGTCAAGCGCATCTCTAAGTGACTTAAGCGCATCCTTACAAATATGGAAATGACCTGGAAAGCTTAAAAACACTAAGAGATTAAACATATTAGTTTGTTATCATCAAAACAAAAAGAAATAGATTAAGCTTTAACAAGATGATTAAAGCTCAACTAACAATTTCCCCCTTTTTGATGATGACAAACTGTAAACAGGTAAGCTCTTGAATACTTTCGTAAGTGAACAATTTGAAAGCAATCATATCAATTTAATCAAGTATTCAGATTCGGAATTGGATCAAAGTAACTTACCAAGGTACTTAACCATACCAGTTTTCAATTCCCCCTGAATTCAAGCACGGTCTCAAACTTCCCCCTTAATCAAAGAGGAATTTACCTGTGTTTTTCCCCCTTTTGACATCATCGAAAAATTCAAAGCATAGTCATACGGTAAGAAAGATAGTAGAGTGCGCTTGCTAGCTAAGACGTCGAACAAATCGTAAAAGAGAAAGATGAGCAACTTAAGTAAAGACACGTCAGGTTAGTAAGGCTCACAGAGATATAAAAATCAAAGCATACTATATTGATATATGAAGTACAAGCCGCTACAAGAGAAGCTGGAGTCCTAGCAAGCTAATTCAAAAACTACATAGACAAAGCAGAGAGAAAAAAAAGAGAATCAGTAAATGCGCTTTAGAAGCGCAACCATCACATCCACTCAATGGCTACCATCCCTTTCTTCATTAAACTTCTCCTGGACAAGCTTGAGCATTGAAGACATAATATCTACCATCTCACCGAGACGCTTTTCTACCCTCTCCTGATGCGCTTCCATAGAAGCGACTATAGCAGATAAATCAGCGGAGCTGGAGGAGACCCGAACGCGAGGGCTCAACTCAGAGCGCGAGCTGGAGTAGGGTTTCTCCTCATTCTTGGGCAGAAGTATGGCAACAATAGCGTCTGTGGTGAGAAAGGTAGAGCAGGCATAGTCAGGGAGGCAAGGTTCATACAACTGATGAACCCAATTGCGCTGAACACTGAAGCGCATGCCGAGACATCACTGGGAGCTAAAACTGAAGAAGCCTAACACTGATCGAGATGAGTAGACGTGAGAGTGTGATGTCCAGTTCAATTTTTTTTTCAAACCACAATGTAAAAAAATTCATGAATAGGAAGATGCACATTTCATATAGGGGACATTAGAGCATTCAATTACTCAAGTTGATGTGGACGTATGTGCATATACATGTAGTAAGGTAATTGAGGCTTTATGTCACCAAATGAATACTTCTCTTATGTAGAGCTCAATAAAGGACGAGAGAAGCGTTACATCTAGTCAGGCTAGGGACACCGATGCAATGGATCATTTTTTAGGCATATAATATGGGTAGAAGACGATCACCATTGTCATGTTTTGGCAAATAAGAGCATGCATGGATTATGATTATATCAAATCGGGCCAAACAAGTCAGACAAGTGCAATACTAGTTCATGTCAATAATCAATCAAAAGCATGAAGACTCAAAGCTATCAAGCGCAAGCGACCATAGTTCGTACGTTGATACTAAGCTCGCTAGTTCTAGTCAAGTAGAGGAATACTTACAGGGCCATTGCCTCGAAGCTAATGGAGTTGAATAAGGCCAAGCTAAACCCTTAGGTTAAAGAATACCTGACGATTAAGCGCCTTAGTGAAGATATCTGCCAATTGCCCTGCTGAAGATACGTGAATAAGCTCAATATTCTTGCGCTCCACATGGTCTCTTAGAAAGTGATGTCTTACGTCAATGTGCTTCGTTCTTGTATGATGAACAGGATTCTTCGAAACACATATAGCGCTAGTATTATCACAAAATATAGATATAGTGTCAAGAGTAATACCGTAGTCAACGAGCTGTTGCTTTATCCATAACACTTGAGCGCAACATTGCGCTGCCGCTATGTATTCAGCCTCAGTCGTTGAAAGCGCTATGCAGTTTTGTTTCGTGGATCCCCAGGAGACTAAGCAGGGACCAAGGAACTGTGCCATGCCACTAGTGCTCTTTCTATCAGCCAAGTAACCTGCATAATCTGCATCGGTATAGCCAACAAGAGAAAGACCGCCCCCTTTGGAGTACCAAAGGCAAAGATCGTCAGACCCTTTTAAATACCTGAAGATGCGCTTTACATGAGCAAGATGAGAAGCGCGAGGGTCTGACTGTGATCGAGCGCATACACTAACAGCAAAAACAATATCGGGACGTGAAGCAGTCAAATACATTAGAGAACCTATCATACCACAATACAAGGTTTCATCTACCTTCTCAGCCATAAGATCTGTGTCCAGTTTTGTAGTAGTGGAGAGAGGAGTAGGGCAAGGTTTAGAGTTTTCCATTTGATACTTCTTAAGCAACTCTTTGATGTATTTCTGCTGGTGAATCTCAATGCCTTCATCCATTTGGTTGACTTGAAGCCCTAGAAAGTACTTGAGCTCACCAATCATGCTCATGCTGAACTTGAGGCTCATGGTGTTCTTAAAGTCTTCTACTAGCTGCAAGTTAGTAGAACCAAATATAATATCATCAACATAAATTTGAACAATGAGAATATCACCTTTCACTTCCCTTATGAAGATGGTTTTGTCCACCAAACCTCTTTTGTAGTCATTTGCCAACAAGTACTTAGATAGACAGTCATACCAAGCGCGAGGGGCTTGCTTTAGTCCATATAGCGCTTTGTCAAGAAAGTACACGTGGTCTGGATAAGCTGGATCTTCAAATCCTGGTGGTTGCTTGACATAGACCTCCTCATTAAGCTTACCATTGAGAAAGGCTGTCTTCACATCCATTTGAAATAGCTTGAATCCTTTGTGCGCTGCGTAGGCTATCAACAGTCGAATTGCCTCTAGACGAGCTACTGGTGCGTACGTTTCATCGTAGTCAATGCCCTCTTGTTGATTGTAACCTTGTGCAACAAGACGCGCTTTGTTTCGTACCACCACTCCACTATCATCCAGCTTGTTTCTGTATACCCAGCGTGTGCCAATTATGCTTCTAGCACCTGGCCGGGGTACTAGATGCCAAACTTGGTTGCGCTTGAACTCCTCCAACTCTTCTTGCATGGCTATTATCCAATCTGGATCGTGAAGCGCAACTTGTATGGACTTGGGTTCCTGTAAAGAAACAAAAGCACTACAAGCAAGCATGTTACGAACGTTAGAGCGAGTCTGGGTACCTTTTTCATATTGAGATATGATCGCAGAAACTGGATGAGAATTCATCTGTTGATAATCGCGCACGGTGACCTCTGTATTGTCTGGTAGCTTCATCGTTGTTGTCTTGGACAAGCTTTCACTACCACCAGAAAAGCCACTGGGTCCCGCTTGAGAACTTCTAGGTTGCGCTTCACCATTACTAGGTCCCGCTTGAGAGCTAGAAGGGGTAGAAGAAGTAACAGAGGGAGTTACCTGACCTGGAGAAAGAGGTGAAGAGGGAGCAAGAACATTAATGGATGGTCCACTTTCATGATCTTCATTCTGAGTGTTGTCCTCTTGAGTTGCTTCTTCACTGGGAATGCAAGCTTCTGTGGCCAAAGGTTGAGAAGCGCATCTTCCACCATCATCATCGTCACTTTCCATACCTGAAGGAGGGATAGAAGGTTGCGCTTGAGGACTGGGAAGAGAAGCTGGAAGTGGATCATGACTGGAAAATGGATCATCGTTGATTTCTGGAACACTTTCAAGCTCTCCTTCATTGAATTTCACGTGGATGCTATCTTCTTCCCTCTGAGTTCTCAGATTGAGTACTCTATATCCTTGACTTGTAGGTGCATATCCAAGGAAGATAGCCTCGTCATTCCTAGCATCAAATTTACCCAAAAGATCTCTCCCATTGTTATGGACGTAACACTTGCAACCAAACACCCTTAGGTGAGAGATATTTGGTGTACGCCCTTTAAGCAATTCATAGGGAGTTTTCTCAAGAATAGGCCTTAAAAAGGCACGATTAGTTATATAGCATGCAGTGCTCACAGCTTGAGCCCAATAGTGTGAAGCGACACCACTAGAGAGTAGCATTGTGCGTGCCATCTCTTGTAGTGTCCTATTCTTGCGCTCAACCACACCATTTTGCTCAGGGGTTCTAGGAGTGGAGAAATTATGATCTATACCCCTATCCTCACAGAATGATAGGAACTCACCATTTCTTGAATTCAGTTCCATTGTCAGAACGAATTGAACAAATGGGGAGCCCTAGCTTCTTTTCCAGTAAAAGCGCAAGAGCTTGAAACTTTGCAAAGGTTTCGCTCTTGTGCTTCAAGAAAAGAGTCCAGGTATAGCGAGAATAGTCATCAACTATTACAAAAATATAACGATTACCTCCCTTACTCTGCGTTCGTAGTGGTCCACATAAGTCCATGTGGAGAAGCTCAAGGGGAGCTTTAGTCTGAACTACCTTGATAGAGGGAAAGGAGCTACGAGTCGCTTTAGCCTTTGAGCAGTCTGAGCATGAAGTCATGGATTCTACCTTGATGCGAGGAAGACCACGAACAAGATCTTTGGACTGAAGCTTGTTGAGTAGATGTAGACTTGCGTGTCCCATCCTCTTGTGCCAAAGATTTGTTGTCTCAGTGAGTGTAGCTAGACAAAGGTTGCGCTTAGGAGAGAAAGAGTGGTCGAAGAGGTAGGTGTTATCTATGCGCTTGCCCTTGAGAAGCACCTCTTGTTCAGGACTGACCACTGCACACTCAGTTGTGCTAAACCATACCTTATTACCTCCTTGGTCGCATAGTTGTGCTACACTCAGTAGATTGAACCTAAGGTTCTCTACTAAGTTTACATCTCCTATCTGAATAGCGTTGTTGAGATGCGCTCGTCCTTTAGCAATGATCTTCCCTTGCTTTTTGTCACCGAAGGAGACACTGCCTCCTTCCTTAGCTTGGAATGAAAGTAGTAACTGTGGATCACCCGTCATATGACACGAGCAACCGCTGTCTAAATACCACCTACATTTCATCCCAACCTGCAATAATAGAGATCAAGCTTTGATCTCCCATCGAAGCTTGCGCTTCGTGGGAACATTAGACATAGCTATTTCTGAGCTGATCCTTTGGACTGGCTCATAATAGCTAGGATCGTTCAGATCTAACACAATGTGAGGTCGCGCTGGACGAAGCGCACCTCGGCGTCCTGAAGCGCAACCGTGCTCAACTGAGGACTGTTGAATACGTGTGAGCTTGCCTTTCGTTTTAGCCATTGGCTTATAAGGCTTACTCTTGAGAACCTTCAAGTCTCTGCACTCACGCTTGTCATGTCCATTTTGGCCACAAAAGGTACAGTAATGGTTACCTCTTACATAACCATACTTGCCCTTTCCTGGTCTAAATGGTTCCTTCTTTTGCAAGACAGGAGGCTGAGTTGGGGTAAGCGCTTGTTTCTTATACAAATGATGCGCTTTTCCCCCACGAAACCACTCTTTGGTTTCTGAAGGTTGTTCCTCAAGTACCTTAATCCTGCTCTTTAAGTGAGAGTTTTCACTCTTGTAAGCAGTAAGGTCTTGCTCAAGTGATTTGATCTTAGAAGATATTTCACTTGCTTGAGGAGGAATGGAGGAAGAGGAAGATTCCTGGGGATCATAACCCAATCCAGGTCTAGCTTTAACAAAGCCTGTTTGAGAAACAGACTTTGTTTCCACTAACTTTGTAAGGACATCAAGCTTTCATAAGATCTGATCAAGCTTAACATCTTTGGTTGAGACAGAGTTACCTTCTAACCCTTTACCATGACAAAGTTCACAAGATTTAGAGAGGAGTGTGTTTTTGTCATGTAAATGTTTAGAAAGCTCAACCAGTTCTTCCTTAGCATTATCTAGTTCAACAAGCCGTGCTCTAGCATCAGTTGCTAGAGACTTATGTTGAACCATAAGCTCTTTTAGACGGAGGACAAGATTGCGCTTGGGAAGAATATCAAGGTTCAGGTCATTTACCTTAATCTCATATCCAGAGTCTGAGTCAGATGCGGCGCCAGCCATTAAGCACATGTCAGGTTGCGCTCCATCGTCTGAATCATCATCAGATTCTCCCCAAAGTGTGACGAAGGCTTGCTTGGGGGGCTGTTTTGAGCTTGATCCTGGATTCACCTTAGGATGAGGACACGCTTTAGCTAGGTGACCTTTCTCATTGCAGTTGAAACAGGTGAAGTCCCTAAGGTCGCGCTGCTTATATGTAGAGTCGCGCTTTTGTTTGTTGAAAAACTTTTTCACAAGTTTGGTCATCATAGCAACGTCCCTATCATCGTCGTCCTCTCCTTCTTCATCATTTTCAAGTTTTTGAAGAACACGAGACAACTTGAGCGCCATCCCTTTGTTCTCTCGTTCTGATTGTTTTTCCTCGTTGTTTTTGATTTCCTGCACTTTAAATTTCCCTGCAAGCACAGAGATAGGCAATTCCCTAGTTTCCTTGGACTGAAGAAGAATTTGCTTGAGGGTTGTATACTTTGAGTTCACTCCATGAATGAACGCCATAGAATACTCCCAAGCTTTCTTCTCCATTCCAGCAGAAAGCATCTTGTCATACAAGATTTGACACCGGAATGATAATCAGAGACGAGCTCGCTTTCCCCCATTCGAATGGAGAAAAACTCGCGATTAAGCTCAAAGATACGGTTGTCCTTCATATCATCACTGCCAGAGTGCATGTTTATAATAGCTTTCCACATATCTTGAGCAGTGGGAAGGGACATTACCTTGTCTATATCTTTTTCGTGAAAGGGCATTAAGTATGAGCTGTCGCGCTTTAGCAGTCTTCTCCATAAGCTGGTACTCTTTTGCTTCCCATTTTGAGTCATCCGCTTCGGAGATCTTCTCATCACCTTTTTCGATAATCTTCCAGCACTGGTAGTCGGTCTGCTGGATGTAATTCTTCGTCATAGTGAGCCACCATTCAAGTTCGCCTTCACAAGGACATGGGGCTTGGCGAGAGAAATACCGAGGTTGAGAGCTGCCATCGTTCTAGACTTGAGAATCCTTTTTGAACCTGTAAAAGGATTAGTGCAAATAGCTAACCCGGCTCTGATACCAATTGTTGGAAATAACACGTTACCAAAGTAGAAAACACGTGTTTTGATCAGCTATTGTTCTCTGTCACTAAGTTCATTAAGCCTAAGTTGCGCTTAACAAGGATTCAATTGCGCTTTGAATGCTTGGCTTGCGCTTAACCCGTGTTGAACTGTTAGTAATGAGTTTACTAAAGTCCTTAAGTGCGGAATAGGTTAGACAGACAATAAAGCGCGCTTTAAGATGTTAAAGCGCACCTATATTTGCACACACAAGAATTTCAAAGGTGAGAACCCTAAGTCACTAGCTGACTCGGGATAAAACTCACCACTACACTTGTATTGATTAAGAAGTGATTACAATCTCTCGCTTCAAACAAGAAGCTCCACTCGTAAGCACTCTCTCTACAATACTCTCAGTTCAGCTCTTGAAGAACAAAGGCACTCTCAAACACTCTCTGATTACAAACGAAATATCTCTTAAGCTCTCTCTAGCTTCCTATATTCTCTACGTTTGCAAACCCTTGAAATGAATGAAATAGTACTCTATTTATACACAAGTCTTAAGCTAACCTTATAGCTCAACCGTGTAACAAACAAAGACTATATAAAATGCCACCTCATCAATCCGTGTGCCTTGATCACTTCACCAGAATTAATCAACGGCTTGGAGTGATTTGGTTTTGTTCTCCATGTGTTGATCCACGCCACATAAGCAATCCGTGTGCTTTAAGCTCTAACAAACTCTTGCCACGCTGGCGATCCCTGGAGTGGCGTCACAAAGAGTGTAAAGTTCTTCTCGCACCTTCCTGTGCACGCAACTTGCACTCTCCCGCTTTACCAGCCTTCGTAGCGTGCATATTTGTTCTCCTGCGCTCTGGCACACCCTAAGCTTCAGTTGGAACCTCGTGATCAACTTTCTACAACTTCATTCAAGCGCATCCTTATGCCCTCGAAGCTCGATCACTCTTACTTCTTGGTCTTGAATGGATTTTATTAAACACCGTTTGCGAAACTTACTTTCTCCGCTTGGTGTTAAGCGCGACTGTGACCAGTCAAGCGCATCTCTAAGTGACTTAAGCGCATCCTTACAAATATGGAAATGACCTGGAAAGCTTAAAAACACTAAGAGATTAAACATATTAGTTTGTTATCATCAAAACAAAGAGAAATAGATTAAGCTTTAACAAGATGATTAAAGCTCAACTAACAAGCTCGGATCTAGAGTGTTCAACCAACACACACTAAGAACAAGTGTTCTAAGTGTTGTTCAAACTTGAAAACAAGCAAGAACAAGAAGAAAGAAAGAGATTTAAGGGAAGAAATGGATATGTTCTTGAAGAGAACTTCTCTTGCTATGTAAGGCACCTTGGACTTAACCTCAACACAATACAAGAAGAGAAAGATCAAAACAAGCTATAACTTAACACAACATGGAGATATACTACCATGAGCACCAAGAGTTTCCCATTCAACAAGTTTACACAATCAATTACATAAACAAGATGAAATAGGAAAGGTAAGCAGTTTGATAGATCTGCTCAAACTAAAAAGGATGGCCCATGAGAAACTAGGAGGAGTTTTACTCTACTCAAAACATCAATTCAATCAAAGGCCCTTTTGGTTAGGTCATTTTGGCTTTTATACCTCCAATGACCAAAGCCTTCTACCAGATGAAATATCAACTAAATAGGTCCAAAATACCCTTAGGAAAGTTCCTTAAAAGAGTTAGGGAAAAGGGGTAGAATTGCACACTTTTACAACCTAGCCGGGTAAGGTGTAAAAGTGTGATAGTTTCACAAAAGTGACATGTGCAGCCATGATCTTGATCTTGGATGGCCTTGATGTCTTCATTGGATTTGTTGGGGATATGCACCTCTTCCACATACTATAAGGGTGGAAGCAATGGGTTCCATTTGTTGTGTTGAAACCAAACCCAAAGTAGCCTTCATAACTTGATCTTATCCGGGTAGCTTCACAACATGTGACTTGAAGCCATGATGAAGGCCTTGAATGGGGGAGGTTTCTTAATGGAAGATGCAGGATATTGTCTTCTCTATAACATATTAGAAGATGGGAGGCAAAGGGGGTCATCCCATATGTTACCTTCAATCAAAGTGGCCTCCTTGACCATGTCTTCTAGTTTCTTTGTCATATCTCTTGTGAGGTGTCCTTGACTTGTTTTCCTTGAGGATGCTCCTGCATCAACCGTAGGCAAATGGGCAAACAGAATCCAACAATAAAATAATTATCAACAATATAAAGAAGAGACTGGAAGATGGAAAGGGGAAATGGGCGGAACATCTGCCATACGTTCTATGGTCGGATTGGACCACACCCAAGAGTGCCTAGGCCAGTCCCCCTTCTCTCTGGTCTATGGTTGCGAGGCGGTTGTCCCCGTTAAAATATTGGTCCCAATGACAAGATATGTTCTTCAAATTCCAGAACAAAACAGTATTGAGTTGTCTCATAATATCGACACCATAGACGAACTTAGGGAGAAGGCTAGGAGTCATATGATTCTCTATCAACAACAAGTGGCAATGAGTTACAAGAAGAACATCAGAATTAAGGCTTTCAAACTTGGGGATTGGGTTCTGCGGAAGACGTTCCAGAATACGACGGACCCTCATGACGGAAAGTTGGCTTCTCAGTGGTAGGGACTGTATTAGATTACAGAAATCGTCGGAAAAGGGGCATACAGGCTCTTCTCAATAGATGGTAGAGACATTCCTCGAAGTTGGAACGCTACACATTTTAAGCTCTCTCACTTTTAGTCGATTACGCGACAGGTAAAAATATATAGTGTGCCATAGATTGAACACCTCGATGTCAGTTCATAAAAACACTATTAACAAGCATAGCGACATGACGTCGCTTGCGCATTTTTTATTTTCTTTTTCTCGTTTTGAATAAAACAGGTACACATAGCCCCCTCCCCCCCCCCCCCCCCCCCCGCATCGAGACATTAGTAGATACTCTCGAGGTTGTGTTGAGCCTCTCAAGGTCCAGACGAGCCTCTCGAGGCCGAGCTCAACCCTCCTGAGTCGACCTCTTGAACCCCTCTAACTAGTCAAACCGCGTCTCTCGAATCACAATCACCGAGCTTTGAGGGAACAAAGTCGAACCTCTCGAGGTTGTGTTGAGCCTCTCAGAGTCAAGACGAGCCTCTCGAGGCCGGATCTCTCGGTTCGAGCCTCTCGAACTGCCCCTCTCAAGCTTAGCTCTCTCGGACCACTTTTCCCGATCATCCTCTGCTCCTCGGCAGTTTGGTTTGACATCGCTAACTTTCTACACCTCGACAAAGAAAGGGTAAATGAGATCGGAGTGGCCTTCCCCCTATTTTGGGCCATCCACTGCGATTATAAGATTGGGCTTTCCATGATTCTGGACCTATTATTTGCTATATAAAGGCCATATGGGCCATAAATGGACTAACACTATCATACAACAATAAGGAATAAACATATATCTTAAGAAAGATAAGTCAACTTTAACCATCTTAATTGGCTCAATTATATATTGATGCTTCGTTCAAAGAATATTAATTAATTAGTCTTGGACGAACCTTGACTCATCCACACCGCTTGTATTGTATTTATGATACTTATTAGCGGGTAAATTATATGAGAGGGACGGTAATCATCTCCTCTCTAGGAGGAGTCATTCGGTGAACGGAGCACAAATCTCCATATTTTAACGCTCATTTGTCAAATACATTATATATATTTAGATATATTACTGGCTTGAGCGTCGGAGTGTCCGTTCCAGAGACCCCCATCTCCGGTTCTGGGTCTTTTTCAGGATATTTCAAGATATCAATCAACTCAAAGACGAGTGACGAGAAAAGCAATACAAGAAAGAACGGAAAATCCCTCGAAGAAGGAATGTTGCCATTTTCTACCCGTTGGATCGAGATAAGGGAAAATCCAGGCTCCAACACTGGAGCCGACCATGGGGGACCTCCTCAGACAGCTAAGTACGACACCCAATGCACCAAGAGCTCTCACTCTCGCCCTCGAGGTATGTCTAATAACTTTGAAAGAAAAGTCAAGAAAATAAGACAGTCTTTTTTTATTTACTTCATACACTTTTCGCGAGATAGGAACACCCACAAGTAAAAGGGTGAGGGAGACATTTGTCCTCACTCATCTAGCGTGAGTAAAGCGCATGAGTAACGGGGTGAGTAGGACGTTTTCCCTCACTGACCTCAGAATAGAAATACCCACAAGTAAAAGGATGAGTGAGACGTCTATCCTCACTCACCTCGCGTGGGAAGAGCACATGAATAAATAAGGTTATGTGGGAAGATTATCCTCACTCGACTCAGAGAGGTACGACTATTATACTCCTCAATAAGACGTATAGATCCCTCAAACCGTGACCACCTCGGGGGCACCCAAGGTCGGTAACATGAAGACGCGACCACCACGAGGGCACCCAAGGTCGGGAATGCAAAGCCGTGACTACCTCGGAGGCACTCGAGGTAGAGAACGAGATGATAGTAATTGGGTTGACTCATTGAGTGTCATGCACCTCGTTCCAACCACGAGCAGATGAAAGCATCGGGTTGAATCATCGAGTGCCACATGCCTCGAGCCGTTCTCAAGCAGATGAAATCATCGGGTTGAATCATCGAGTTCCACACACCTCAAGCCAACCGCAAGAAGATGAAAGCATCGGGTTTGAATCATCGAGTGCCACACGCCTCGATCCAACCACGAGCAGATGAAAGATTCGGGTTGAATCACTGAGTGCCACACACCTCGAGCCAACCGCGTGCAGATGAAAACATTGGTTTGAATCATCGTGTGGCATGTACCTCGAGCCAACCACGAGAAGATGAAAGCACCAGGGTGAATCATCGAGTGACACGTGCCTCAATCCAACCACGAGGAGATGAAAATGATGTCGTTGCCAAGTTGTGTGCTCTTTTAGTCTATTCGTGCCAAGTTGTGGGCTCTTTCAGTGGAAAATGATGTTGTTGCGACTGACAGAGCTATGTGGGTTCATGAATCTTCTGGGATATTTAATACTGCGTCGGTAATCAAGCTCGTGTGACCTCCTACAACTTCGAGCTTTAACTAGACACTCATTTCGGCGGGCCCCGGTTCAGCAACGAGTTAAACAGATTCTTTATCTCGTCACTCAGGAAAGCATTATGTGTAAGTGTAATGTTGGTCTCCGATTTTGGGTCAACCAGGATCCTTCCATCCTCAGCCCCACGAAGAGTGTAATAGGTTCCCGAGCGGTTTCGAAAATAACTCGTCGTCGAGCATTAAATTTTGTAGATGTTGGAGGAGTAACACCTGCCAAATTCCGATATCTTTGCACATGACGACCCAGATACGATGTACATAATCACCTTTGTATAAATACCATGTCGAAATCTTTATAAAGGACACAAGACTCTCATTCTAAAAAACTTAATACTATCTCGAGTACTGTTTTTTTCTTATTTATGCTATCAATTATTGTTTGTGATTGAGTGGTCGTGAGTTGGGAATAAGTTCGATTGATTGCTCCTGTAATCGGGCAATTTAGGTTCATCGAGTTCTTTTTGCCCAAAACAATTTGTCGCCCACCGTGGAGCCGTCAATCGATTTTGTACCCACCAACGCCTCATTTTCACTCCATAAATCATGACCATTCCACCGCCGTCCCTCGACTGTACCATCATGGAGGAGGGCGATGCTAGTCGCCACCCGCAGGACGAGCTCCCCTCTATAGAAATCATACCTGGCAAAGCCGACCATATTCTCTTGATGACCCAAGTCATGGAAACCCTTCGACAGGAGATAGCGGATCAAACGTCAACGTCATCAGGAACTCAACGAGACTCTTGCTGCCGAAAATGCCAAGTTGGCCAGCGAGAACACCTCATTAAATATGCAGGTGCAGTAGTCTGGGTCAAATACATTCCAATCCCGACTTACTGAAAATCTCGGAGATGTCTGTGTTCATCTAAACCTCGAGGACGTAGACATGACATTACAAGGCGTTACTGGGATGCTCATCCAACCTAGCACCGGTGTGAAACAAAATGTCTTTCCAAGTAACATCCCCGCGGCAGAAAACGGATCGGGAGACAAGGTTTGTGGATGACCCAGACGCACTAGTGCAAGCCTTGGGGGATTACATGAAGGCGCTTGACCAACGATTCGCTAAAATCTCGGGACTCCCACCGCCGATAGAGAGAGGCCCTTGATAGCTTTGAGGAATTGCCCTTCTCAGAGGACATCTCCCATGTGGAGATTCCCAAAAAGTTCCACCTGCCTAGCATGGCCAACTATGACGGCACAACCTACCTCGACGAGCATGTGGCTTTGTACAAGCAAAAACTCATGACTATCTCGGTTTCTAAGAAAGATCGGGAGGCAGTCATGTGCAAGAGTTTTGGCACTTCCCTCACGGGTCCTGCCCTGACGTGGTTTATCCACCTACTCCACAGATCGATCTCTTTCTCAGCTGACCTGGTGAACGCCATCAAGATCCAATTTGCTAGTAGTCAAAAGCTGGAAAAACATTCCAATGACCTTTATTATGTCGTCCAGAGATCCCAACGAGACACTCCGCAAGAATTTAAATTGATACAAAAAAAGAAAAAGTGTCAATCTTGAATTGTGACGTGGCCACCTCTGTCCAAGCATTCCGATGGGTACTCATCCGAGGAAGCGAGTTATATCGAGAGCTAACAAAATATACCTATTCAACTTTCAAGGAAAACATGCTAAAGCCCTGGCCCAGATCGGGCTAGAGGAAGACGAAGAGCCACTCAAGGCATAAGCTAATCCTCACTGTGCCGAGCGACGATCAAAACGGAGACCACTGTAGAGACTATCGAAGCCAACCACACTCTCGTGATTGCAAGGATAAGGGACGCATAACCCAGAGTTGCGACCAGGGAAACGGTGGAAGGATCGTTCATCTCTCCCTTCAAAGGTACAATCCTACAAATTTAGTGTATCCACTGCCGAACAGGTTAAAACTCTCGAAGGATACATTAAGGATGTAAGATGGTTGCTGATAGGAGCTTATTATATGGTGTAACTAGCGACTATTAGTTTAGGATTAGTGGTGTTTAGGTGCTTATTGAGTGGTATTCCCGGAATCAGGTATGATTGTTCACTTATAGATTCGCGGGATGCTCTTAAGCGTTATTTTGTGGTATTGAATTATGGAGATCCTATTTGTACTCACCTCTAGTGCATTTGGGACAGAGCTAGAGAGAAGACTACCACACCTACACCCATGGAGAAGCTGAGAGGCGAAGCCGAGCTGCCTCGGAAGCTTACAGAAGACTGAAGACCATTCTGAGAGAAGGTTTCAAGACGAAGACGAGCTACGAGAAGATGTCTCGGTCGAGACTTTGGTGTCTCGATCGAGATTTTTCCCTCGAAGAAGATGTCGCGGTCGAGACTATAATGTCTCGATCGAGACTTTGCCTCGAAGTGAAAGTAGCGATCGCGACCTCAGAAGTAGCGATCGAGAGTGAAGCCGTTCCTGAGTGACTGGAGAAAAGTAGCGACCGCGACTTTCGACGGACCCGGCCGAAAATACAGATCTAAGCCCGGGAATTTATCAGTTTTTATTAGTTTTTCCCATTTTATCTTTTATAATTCAGTTATTTTATTTCCTAGAGGATAGATACTATATAAGCCTCTAGTTTTTAGGTTAGAATCAGTTAGTTGATCTTTTGCCACTTTTCACAATCAAGTTCTTAGAAATTCAGCCACCAAGAGGAAAGCTGCCACCTTTCTACCATCTTCTACCTTCATCCCTGGTTAGTTTATCCATAATCATGTATAGCTTTCTCTTGGCTATGTCTGGATAAGTCCCTACGACTTCACTCTTAGGTTGAGGCCATTATTCTAGGAATTGTTTGTGAGAATTCTATGTTTTTGTTCTAATAATAATTTTAGCATTGTTTTATTTTCTCTTGTGCTTATTGTCATTGAATGGTATTGATTTTATCTAGGTGTACAACTAGGTTGATTATTATCATTCATACTTCAAGGCTTGATATTTCGATTTGAAAAGTCTTGTCTTTTAGGTAGCAATCAGAATTAGCACAGACTATTTGCGAGTGCTTCTTTTGTAGAGATTATAAACCTGTGTCGAGTATCGGTGATTTGCCAATGGTATTGCATAGGCCTACATATCTTTGATCTTTATGCTGTTGAGTAGTTGAACCTTAGGATTTCTTTGGTTATTGCATACAACAAGGGTTTCTAGGACTATTTGGACTAGTTGCTATTTACGAACAAAGAGTAGGACAACTAGATTATTTATTTACAAGAACATAACTTTATTAGAATTCGATGATCAACTTTCCATAAGAATAATGCGCTGAGACTGAAAGAGTGAGCTTTCCATCTTTATATTTATAAAATCCAACATTTCGTTTACTATTGCTTTCATAAGTTTACAAACCAAAACCCCCCTTTTGTTACTATTGATAACACAATTGAAATAAACTATCGTTGTGTCTCCCTGAGGAATCAACTCCGACTTACCGCTTTACTAGTGGATAGTTAGTTGGATTTATATTTGACATGAACAACGACCGGTAAAACGCCAGTCAAATTTTGGCGTCGTTGCCGGAGAGCCAACTGCCTTAGTTTGCTTCTATTTGTGCTATATTGGTGTGGACCTAGCTTATGGTCCACACTCGAGCCACTAATTCCGATTTACTTGATTTTATTGCAGAGATAGAGAGGACGCACCTGCGGAACCTTCGATAATCCCTGCAGAATCTGGTAATCGAATCAATGGCGGCCAGAACGTTGCGAGAGCTAACAGACCCTGATCTGACGCAACAACACTTAGGCGTGACATTGCCTGCCCTGAATGCTGGTGTCACGTTCGAATTAAAGACCGGCTTCATCAATTTTCTGCCGAAGTTTCCATGGCCTAGTTGGGGAGGACCCGATTATGCATCTCAGTGAGTTCCACGACATCTGTAGCTGCAGTAAGCCGAGCAATGTCACGGATGAGCAAATAAAGATGAGAGCCTTTGGTCTTACGCTGAAAGATTCCCCGCGCCAATGGTATTACTTTTTGCCATCGGGAGTATCGACACATGGGAGAAGCTTCACAAAGCCTTCCTCAACAAGTACTTTCCGTCCAAGAAGGCGGTTGCATTAAAAAGGGCGATAGCAATGATGGAACAGAAGGACGCTGAGACGTTATATGATTATGTGGAGAGGTTCGCGAGACTGTGTGCGAGATGCCCGTTTCACGGGTTTGAGTAGAAGGACTTGGTGACCCACCTCTATAATGGGTTGCTAGATAATGAGAGACGATTGGTGGATGCTGCGTGTAATGGGAGCGTGCTGAATTTGACTCCCGCCGAAGCTAGAGCACGGTTGAATGAGATCGCAGAAGGTACGAGGAGCTTCGGGAGGACGTACACGAGGAAAGGAGCCAATGTGGCGAGCTCCGGAGAGCCTGAGTGAAAGAGCGAAATAGCCGAGCTCAAGAGTATGATAAAGAATCTCGTCGTCGGAAATGCGAAGCCTGCGAGAGTTTCTGGCATTTGTGCGACGAAACTCATCCCAGCGACATGTGCCCGCAGCTCCAGGACCAGACCATCGCGGAAGTGCACGCTGTAGGAGGATTCGGACCTCTCCGACCTCGCTTTGAAAACAACAATAATAACAATTACAACCAGCGAGAGAACAACTACAATCCGAGAGGCAATGATCATCCCGGATTCAGGTGGGGAGATTCATCGCGGCGCAGAACAGGCTGTACCAATTCAACAATCAGTATCGTGCGCCATACCAACCGAAGAACGAGGAACCATCGTTGAGGGAGATGCTCGAATCCTTGTCTAAACATTTTACAGCATACGTGCAAACGACAGAGTCGAGCATAAGGAGCTTAGAGAAGCAGGCTACTCAGATAGAGGAGGCGGTAAACAATCTTCAATAGCAAGGCTCGGGAAAGTTACCATCTCAGACCGTAGCAGCACCGAGAGAGAATGTAAGTGTGATCTTGACGGTAGGAGAGGAAAGGGCCGATAAAAAGGACGAGGAGGATGAATCTGCAGAAAAGTCTCGACCGAGACATGAAAGTCTCGACCGCGACTTTAACCCCGAGATAAACTCGCGATCGCTACATCAAACTCTCGACCGCAACATTGTCTTCGAGGAGAACTCTCGATCGCGACTCCAAAAGTCTCGATCGAGATGGCGGTAATCTAGATATGAAATTTTTTCAGAAAAAAGTCTCGACCGCGACATCGACTCTCGTCCGCGACTTTCTGAGGATGACGTTCGGATGACGAGGCGATCCTTAAGAGGTTCGGGAAATGCCAGGGGAATAGCTATCTATTCCAACTCGCCAAAAAGGTGCCCCGTTTTGCTACGCGATTGAAGAAAATGTGCACTATGAAAGCAAATCAGAAGCTGCAAGGGAGGCAGCAGGTACAGGTAAGCGGAAGGGTCTCCGCAGCCATCCAGCCAAAGATGGCTACTAAGCGCGCAGACCCAAGAATGGTGAGCATCCCTTTTACCATAGGTACAACTAGAATTGACAAAGCTATGTTAGACTTAGGGGCTTCGATAAATGTTTTACCTTACTCAGTTTATAAAACATTAACCCTAAGGCGCATGAGTAAATCAGGGATTGTTTTGCAACTAGCCGACGGATCTACAATCTACCCTGAGGGTTGGTCGAAGATGTGTTGGTTAAAGTAGAAAACCTTATTTTTCCTGCGGATTTCTATGTGCTAGATGATAAACATGAGACGCATGCTACACCTGTCCTTCTAGGTCGACCATTTATACGGACATCTAAGACTAAGCTAGATCTAGATATCGGGGCGCTTATGCTCGAATTTAATGGGGATGTGATCAAATTTTGGACTAAAGAACAACCCCTAGACGATAGCTCCGTATTCTGTATAAATGATGTGCTTAAAATTTCCGAGCTAGGATCCAATGTTGTTTTGGGCAGTGGCCCACCTCGCGAACCAAACAGGAAAAGAAACCTGCTAAAGCTGGTTGTGCAGGGTCCCCAAGAAAGCAAAAGGAAAGGCTAAAAGTAGAGCCAAGAATAAGAGTGGGGAGAAGAAAAAGGATAAGAAGCCCAAAAAGTATGTGTAGTGAAAGAGGAGAATGGTCTAAGGTTCAAACTTTTCCATCATGGTTCAAGAAGTTATTGCTAGACGATGCGATCCGTAAGGGATTGAAAAACATTGAATGAACGATCTGACGTCGTGCCGCGATGTTAAATAAGGCGCTGACCGGGAGGCAACCCGGGGATTTTTAGTAACTTTAATCCCATTTGTTTGTTTTGTTTTTGTCATTTTCATTAGAGAGTCTAAGGAGTCAGCAAGGAGAAGCCATTGGTGGAGTAAAACCGAAAAACCCCGAAATCACTTGAGTCGCGATCACGACTACATGGTCTCGATCGAGACTTTACCCCCGAGGAGAAGTAGCGATTGCGACTACAATGTCTCGACCGAGACGGCGGTACCTGACTTTGCGAAAAATGTTCCCGAAAAACGTCTCGACCGCGACTTTTTGTCTCGACCGCGACCGGGGCATCGACCCTGAGGAGTGATTGCGGTATTTCCCCCTCTTACCTATTTTATTAGGTCCTCTTTTGCTGCATGAGGACAATGCACTGTTCAAGTGTGGGGAGGGGATTTACCGTACCGAGGAGGAGGTTTATGTGTTTTTCTATCTTTCTTGCTTATTTTTTGCTGAACTGTTTGTGTCGTATTTCGATCGAGTCCGTACCAGATTATTACTGTTTGAACTCTTGCATTGTTTTAAAAAAAATCAAAAAAATAGATGAAAATAAT
>NW_027367182.1:0-61097 GCF_046119375.1 Phyllobates terribilis | reverse complement strand
GGAGGACGCGCCCTCGACGAGGGTTGTTTTGTCTGGTGCCTGCAAGAGTGCCATCGAGATAGCAGAATAAAGCATATCCCTCGAGGGTCGCCTGAACCTGCGCCCGCCATTGAAGATAGTTGACACTTGTAAGTTTGAGAACGTTGGTAAGACAAACAATTATGAAAGGATTTCTGGAGTCGTGAGGATTGGGAATGGTTCCGCTGAATTCAGAGGCCATTGATGTGTGAAAGAATGTATCGGTTTTGTGAATTTGTGAATTGTTAGGTCCTCGACGAGTAGCGTGGAAGAATGTATCGGTTTTGTGAATTTGTGAATTGTTAGGTCCTCGACGAGTAGCGTGGAAAGATACTCGACGAGCAGGACCTACGCAGGATGAGCCGTCGATTGATACTCGACGAGCAGCGTATGGGGATGCTCGACGAGTGGTATTTGGGAATTGTGGCTTATTAAGTGTCGAGAAAACCGAATTGATAAAATCAACCCTATGTTTGTGATGTTGTGTGATGGATCGATTTAGGCTGATACCATATAGATTTGTAAATAACTTTGTTAATATGATTGATCATAAAGAGATCTATTTATAATGGTTACAAAGAGATCTATCTAGAAGATCTTGGAGATCAAGTAATAGAAAGATAAGATATTGAAGCCTAAAGATATAGTCTACAATATATGATATATTATTTCTCTAATAGCAATCAGTTCGCTGAGCAAAGCAGGACCAACGAAGCCTTTGAAGCAGAAAGCACGACAAAACTGGCCCAAATTATTGCGCATAATACCTCCACCCCCAATTGTCCCCGGGTATCCTCTAGTAGAACCATCGACGTTAATCTTGACCCAATTAGTAGGCGGAGGAATCCAAACAGCAGGGGCAGCATTTGGACTGGATGAGCTCGATTTTCTCAGACGTTTAGCATCCGCCATTGCTTGATTTTGTTTCACAACACTGCTTGTTAACGAGCCAATTAAATCCACAGAACTAAACACAGAGGCTGTTCCTGGTCTTCCATGTGTGCCAAATCATTACAGTGAAAGTGCTAGCCCATTCTTTGGAAACATCTAGATTAAGGGAGATCCAGTTAACAGCAGAATTAGTCGAAAAGAAACCCGAGGGAGATTGTTACCTGCCAGCGATAGCCATGCTAATTTAATTTCAGCACAGTCCCTAAAAGTGTGGAAGATCGTTTCAGATTCAGAACAACGTAAGCAAGTCGGGTCACTTGACATATGGCGCCAAACATGTCTTTCGTTTGTGAGTATCCCACCATTAGCTAGTAGGTAGAGGAATTGACGAGCCCGTTGTTGCGCTTCGACTTTCCAGACCACTTTCCAGAAGTTAGGAGGAGCAAGAGGAGCCTGTTGTTGCCTTAAAATCTTGAGAGCCGAGGCCGAAGAAAACTGTCCAGACGCAGATTTGCTCCAAAAAAATCTGTCTTCAGTGTCCTGTTGTGGCGAGACCGAACCAGCAAGAAGGACACAAATCTCAGGAGGAAGAAGGGGATTCAAAACCTCCCAGTTCCAACTATCATGACTCCACATTTTCGCAACAGTTGCGCCAGCTAATGTCTCTGGAATCGGACTCAACACAACATCAGCCAGCGGCTTATCCCCAATCCAGTGATGATCCCAAAAGAAGGTCAAGTTGCCATTCCCTATTGACATGCCCAGACCCTTCGCCAAAGTCTGCGCCCCGTGAGTTAATCCCTTCCATGTGCGAGAAGAGTTTCTAACCCTTGTGAATATATCGGAATCCATTCTCCCATTGCATTATCTTCCTCTTATGACGCTTGACCAAAGAGAGTTTGGTTCAGTAATCACTCTCCAGCCCAGCTTAGCCAACATGGCTGAGTTCTGATGACGCATTGGACGCAACCCAAATCCCCTTCGTCTTTTGGTTTCGCTATTGTCTCCCAAGCCAACAAATGCGGACGGCGATGCTCAGCAGTTGAACCCCCAAACAAAGCCACGGATCGTCTTATCTATCGAATCACACACACCCCTTGGAAGAAATTGCATTTGCATCGCATAGATGGGAATGCTAGATAGAGCAGAATTAGCCAAAGTGACCCGCCCCGCCAAGGAAAGCTGCTTAGCCTTCCATCCTTGCAGCCTTCCAGCTACTTTATCTAATAGCTTGCTGTAGTGGCAATTCTTCATTCTTCCTACCGATGTCGGAATACCCAAATAGTCGCCGAACTCAGCAGATTCCGGCATGTTCAATTCAGCAACAATATCCTCACGAACCGAAGTCGCCACCGACTTAGAAAACAAAACGCTGCATTTATCATCGTTGACTTTTTCCCCGGAAATTCTGCAAAATTCATCCAGGCACGAACGCATAATAGCAGCTTGTTCAGAAGAGGCCTTGTCGAACAAAACCAGATCATCCGCAAAAAATAAATGCGAGATTTCAATCCCGCCAATCGCACATGGCTGCCATCTCCCCACATCGACAGCCCGGCTCCATACACAGAACAAACAAATATGGTGATAAAGGGTCTCCCTGACGTATCCCCCCAGATGGCTTGAAACTCTCTGTTTTTTCACCATTCCACAGAACGCTTAGAGATCCCTGTGTTTGGCATAGCATGATGGTGTCGATAAGTTGAGTAGGCAGCCCAACGTCGTGGAGGATTGAGTGCAAAAAATCCCATCGAACTCTATCATACGCTTTAGCAAGATCGACCTTGACCAACATCCATTTGGTTGCTCTCGTCGCATTCATAGCATGGATTCCCTCATTAACCACCACAATGTTATCCGTAATCTGTCTACCCGGGATAAACGCTGATTGAGAAGGGGAAATAATACTCGGTAAGTGAGGTTTATAAGCTTTAGAAATTCTTCTACTTATCTTCCACAACCAGAATTTTTTCAACAAATTTCTTAATATCATGCTTACATCATCCTAATACACCTATATATACTAATTTATTGTTAATTGTAATAAACTAATGAATATGTGTTATTAACTTGGTATTACTAGTAGATTTATGGAGTATATAGTAGTAATGTTCAACTATAATATCAATCCAATATATACATGATATCTTTTATAAAATTATATATAGTAAAATAGTAAAAGTGGACTTCAAATATAAATCAGGTGTATTTTACGATTTTAACATTAAATACGGTATCTCTTAATAATAAATTGGAAAAAAAATTCAATAATTTTTTACAAGTCAAGACTATACATTAGAAATAAAATATATTTTAAGGAGCCTAACATCAATTTTAGTATTTTCCCCTCATTTTTCCACAACGTATCCATTAAATAAGTTTAATATTTGATTGAGGGGAGATCCGTATAACAAATATATGGATAATTTGAAAATTTTCCATTAAATAAATAAGCAGGAGCAAATAAATAGGAAGGTGGATATATTTTGAGAATTAAAATTAAAATAAATTAAACTAATTGATAAATCTACTTAATTGAAACTAACATAATCTAAACAAAAAAATAGGAATAGGGAAAAAAGATTTGAGTTAGTGGGTTATTTTATTATTTTATAATTTTTTGTTTTACTTTTTTGCAGAGAACTTGTCAGCAGAGAAGTTCTTCTTCAAGAGCTGGGCACAAGAACTAAGAAGAAGTTCTCTGCCATAATCTGACTTTTTCTTACATTTACTTTTATTTTTTAATTTAAGAACCTCCAAAAATCACCGTTGTGGATGCTCTAAGAGCTCTTAGTCAAAAAACAAGTTCTATCACAAAATATAATAAAAAAACTGATTCCAAGTGTAATTTTGCAACTTCCATCTACTTCCTCGGAATACAAATATTTATTATTAGATAAAATTTCACACAAATTAAGGTACATTTTTATTTTCATAAATAACCCTACTAATCTTATTAGAAATGTATAAAACAATATGAAGTAAATATATCAAGATATCAGGTATATTCACTTATATTCATATATGATAATATGAATAAAGATTCGGTGTAAAGTGCTCTTATGATGTGAAGTGCGAAGTTTTTCGGGTACACATATAACACGCTAATGTTCACATATAACACGCAATCGTTCAGTTCTAAGGGGATAAAAAAATCACCCAGAAAACGTTAAAAAAAAATCACCATTAATTACAAAAATGTCACCGCATAAATTTTCTTAAAAAACCATAATCTCAACCCTCCATTTTCTAATCTAATGATTCAATATTTTTCACATTTCATATCATAAAGGCACTTCACACCAGAACCCACCGAAACCCACCTCAATATAAATATAACAAACAAACTCTTAACTTTTTTATGGGTCAGGATGAAGTGGAAGAGGAAAAAGCCCCTTGACCATCGCTTCGGACTTCATGTAGGAATGCCTACTTTCTATCTACGTGTACTTTCACGTTAATAATTGTCATTTTTAATTTCATTTATTTATCGATAACATTAATTTAAATAACTCAATTTTTGAAGGTATGGTAAAAAAATAAAAATGGAAAAATATATCCCAAATTTTAAAGTAGGTATTAAAATAATAATATTATTTTTGGACATTCTTAAATACGGATTATAAAAAAAATTAAAATTAGAAAAAATGGTTATTTAGAGCATAAAGTAACTCAATTACATTGCCAAAGTCAAATAACCAATTCTTCCAAGTCAGTTTTCCAACTAATCTATTCAAGCTCTCCAAATCAATTTTCCTGCAAACATCAAGCAGTAAATTAATCTAACTATCTCACATAGAAGAACAAACGAAGATAACAGGTCGACTTAGAAAATCAATCAAAAAATATAATTGTTTAAATGATAATTCAAGAGCAGTGGCTCAACAATGATTCACTAGGTGAGACCAGTTCGAGACCATTAGTTCAAACTCACGGTAATATGGTATATCAGTAATTGTGTGGTTCACTGCGAACAGAGGCACGGGATTTGCATGGTTATGCAAATGATTTTAGAAAGAACTCTCCCCTTAAATTATGAGTAACTTTATTAAATGACAGGTATTTCGAACGGAAAAAATAAATCACCATATTCATTTTCCAGTATACGAATAAATAAATCATATATTTGACAGCAAAAAGAAATCAAATGAATACAAATGATGCATTGTTCGAAAACGAGAGCCCGTACATAAAAATTAGGTTGAGCGTGAAAAATAGATGCACACATACATCTGAAATGATTTGATTCTTTGATGCACAATCTCCTGATGTACATTCATGTTGTTGTTGTTTACGTGCACCTAGCACACTCTCATTTTCACACTTACTCATACTGAGGTGACTTTTTCCATGTATTTCTTTTTACCAATCTTTTTAACGAATAAGGATCCGGTGAAAACATCCTTATGGTGTGAAGTACGAACTTTCTCGGGTACACATATAACACACTAACGTTCACATATAACACGCTAATACTCACATCTAAAGAGATAAAAAAATCACCCAGAAAACGTGAAAAAAAAATAAAAATAACAGTTCACCATTAATTACAAAAATGCCACCGTGTGGATTCATTAAAAAACCCACTTTTAATCTCAGCCCTCCATTTTCTAATCTAATTGTTCAACATGCTTCGCACTTCACACCATAAGGGTTGTTTTCACCGAAACTCACCTCTCGTTTTAACATACATAACAAACAATATCAACGACTGTTTTCAAATAAACGTTTATTTTATTTTGGATAAACTTATAACTAATTAATATTATCTTTTCTTTAACGCTCCTAACTTTTTTTCAAAATTACACTTTATTTTATAAAAACACTTTGTAACCAAATACCAATTCTAGAAAAAAGAACTTATTTATATAGTAACATCTTTATCAATACCCTTATCAAATAAATCCAAAAATTCCTAAAACAAATACTACATGAGAGTTTGTTTAGAAACGAATTCGTAGTTAGCGATACCGCTTCTAAACAAACATATGGATCGTTGTCATTCCTTCGCAAGTCTTGTCGCTAGAGCAAAGGTTCCTCAATAGAGAAAGGCAGTGCCAGACCCGTCATGTTTACACGAAGGTTAACCTAGTCGCCGACTCTTTAACCCTCTTTATTGTTATGGATTCCCTTCGAAATATGTTTACTTTTTAAAACTTGAATTCCAGGATTGCTACCTCCAAAATTACTTTTATTATAACCCGTTATATTTTATATTAATATATTAATGGAATGCACCGGCTCTCTTTCTACCCAACAAATTTTGCATGAGTGTACTATACACTATATTACCAACTTCCTGGAGGCTGGAGCTTGTTAGTACATGATCATTTTTATTATGGATGCTCGATAACTACTACGTATGGAGTACTAGAATAAAAAATTAGCTCATACGTACAAGTTTACATCATTTTTATTACTCATAGTTATAACAGAATATCTTATACTCCTATTTTTACTAATCAGCAAAGTTCTAGATTAAGGCTCCGTTCGATAATCGTAGATGATTTTTTTATCTAGATAAAATCTAGTAGATAAATTTAAATTAGATAAAAAGATAAATGAAATGAATGGTAGATGAAATTTTAAGTATATGAAAATTATTGAGATAAAAAAGGTGTTCGGTAAATAGGGGTAGATGAATTATATGAGTATGGATGAATTATATGAAGATAAAAAATGTTTCATGTAGATGAACTTTTTCATTCATCCTCACCTCCTAATAAAGATTTTTCCATTCATCTAAATAAAAATATGAGGAGTAGATGAATGGGCAAAGAAATAGGTGTTCGGCAAAAAGATGGATGATCTAATTTCATCTTATTCAAATGGTCATTACCGAACGGAACCTAAAGTTTCCAATATTCATTGCAAAATGGGCAGTATAATCATACATTGATAAGCTATAACAATCAAAATCACAAGCTAGGCAGTAGTGTAGTGGGTAAAAGCCAAGTGCTTTGATTCCATTTCTCTCTTGAGATAAGAAAAAACATGGACACCACAACCACTCAATTATCTTAAGTTGTTCTTACGAACTCACAACACTCCAAATTTCTATTACCCTTTTCCCCCATCGGAAACTCACAACTGTACAAAAATTCCTGATAGAAAAGAAGAAGAAAAAACACACCCTCCACCCTCTGTTATCTCATCGCCACGTGGAATTTCGGCTCAACTCTGTTCAGAAAGTGATCCACTATCACCATACTCGGCCCAACCACCATTTCCTCCCAAGCTTCATTCGCTTCACTCCCCTGTTTCTTCAACACCTCTGTCGCATTAATCCGATTCAAATCCCATCCCCAGAAATCCCTCAACCGATGAATCTTATGAAGCTGTTTACACGCCAGCTTATACGTGTTATCCTTAATCTGTTCAATTGCTTCGTTGAGAAGCTCTGTTAATGTCTCCTCGTCGACATTGTCTCTCTCCGCCTGTAAAAACTCTTCCATTTCAGGTACTCCTATGGCGCGGCGTATACCCTTCGTGAAATCTGCTTTCGGACCGAATAGCCCGCGAACTTCGTCTACTAGCCCGGCCTCCACCATTTTATCAACGCGGTGGGAAACGAAGCACCGGAGATTAGAAAGCGAGACGTCGACCCAGATGAAACAACACTCATATCGTCGCCGGAAATGAGGGTCATCGTTGACCAGTGTTTTGATCAGTGAGTTTGACCCGCCGGCAATGATTGGGATTTTGTCCTTTTCAATAATTGACCCGATAGACAACCTGGCGTGGCGGCAGAAGTCGGCGGCGGTGAAATCGGCGTTAGGGTCGACTGTTCCGAGGAGATGATGTGGTATTCCTCTGCATTCCTCCGGCGTGACTTTGTTGGTGACGATGTCTAGACCGGAGTAGAGTTGAATCTTATCAGAGTTGATTATCTCTCCCGGGAAATGGGTTGCCAGGTCGATCGCCAGCCTGGATTTTCCTGTGCCGGTTGCCCCCATTACAATGATCACTTTCTCCTTCGGAGGCTGGAATTTGAGGGTTCTGGTTCCCATGTGGAGACCCCCGGGGAAGGTCAGTAGAGGCTCGGGCTGTAGACATGGTGGGAGTGCTACACTCATGGTGTTTACCTGTATACATAGTCGAGAAATCAGTTAATTAACAGACTCTTGGCCGGAGTTGAAACTAAACAAGAAAGTGAGGACTAATTACCTGTGTTACCATAGTTGCTATGGTAGATGTATGTATGTATATGTATGTATATATAAAAGGAGCAAATTCAACCTGGGAATTTGTAATCTAGATTGAATTGAATGTACACGACAAGTTGAAGAGGAAGGAAGGTTCGTGTTTAGTTTTCTAGAAGCAAGTTGAGGGATGAAGCATTGAATGATAATGACTGCGTTGTAGTAGTAGCAAGGATGCAGGTTCAGCTCCCTCAATCTCACTTGTCTATGCAAAAAATAAATGAGACAAGATGCGTATTTATAGTGCTCGCAACTTTCTGACTATACCTGCACAAAATACACTTTGATTTATTTATTTATTTTGATGTATGAATTTTTTATGTTTATAAGTTTGTATTTTAGTGTTATGTTTTTTCTATATGGTCCAATCGTATAAAGGTGATTGTTCATTTAGGTTTTTCCCTCAAATGTTTTTGGAAAGAAATGCTCTCTTGTAGTAAATGTTTTTCCCTCAAACGTTAAGTATCATAATTGAGAATGACTAAGGAGGGAGAGGGAGTATCATTAAAATCGAACTCGTAATAGTTTAGAGGAGTGTAAAATAGTTTTCTTTTGAAGAAAAATAGTGCAGTAGTTTATAATTTTTACGGTTTTTACAGCATAGTAAAATGGTGGTCGTGTTTATACAAAACAAAATCTAACATATAAAATCCAGTAACACGGATATCTTGTTTATACAATAACTAATATTTAAAAATTTATGCTAAGATTAATTGAAATAGAAGGGTAAATTTCACTTGCTTTACACTTTTTTTTTGAAGGACTTGGTTTGTACTTAAGGTAACTAGCATGGTATAATTAACACAATCAAGTTCTTTCTCATTCTAGATGGTATTTTTTTTTGGGTTTGTCAACTGTTAAAGATATTAATTTATTTGTTGTTTCTAGTATTAAAAAAATGGAATTCATATAATAAACCTCTTTTAATAACATTATCTCCATTCATGCTTCAAACAAATATCATGGATTACATATTTTTAAAACCTAGTGTCAAGTAAGTAAACCAACTGAGTACTGACAAAATGAAAGTTTTAAGTGGACATAAATTAAAAATTATACCTACGTATGGAGCATAACCTAACATTTCATCTTAAATCAATAATAATAAGAAGAGTCTATTATATTATATCTGTGATATTTTTTTCCATGAACATACATGATTTTTTTCTTTCTATTCTTTAAAAGTAAAATAAATAATAAAAAACGTTTAAGTAACAAAAATTCTCTATTGCCTAAAAATTCTCTGATTTAATTTCTATTTTGGATTAGAAATAGGGATCCGATTTAAATAAGAATGAATACTAATTAAATGAGAAACAGGAATACATCTTAACCAAATTCAATTGATAGAATTGATCATGTGATCAACAGTCAATACTCATGATCAACCACAACAATAATCTGTCAACGCTAGTCAACGTCATCCATCGCCGGTCAATGATTGGTGTGTTAGCATTATCAAAAAGGGGAAAAAGTCAAGTCTAAGCGCATATGGCATGGTTTCTTTGTTTTAATGCATGGTTCGTGTGTTGGTATTAGTGCATGGTTTCGACATTAGTGAATTGTTTATGCACGTTAGTGCATGAGTTTTGTTGAAAGTGCACGAATTTTGGTAAAAAAATGTACATGAGTTTTACTATAAAGTGCATGAGTTTTGTTGAAAAGTGCATGCATTTTACAATAAAGTGCATGCAATTTGTTAAAAAGTGCAGAAGTTTTTACCATAAAGTGCATGAGTTTTGTGATAAAAAGCATGATTATATACATTATTAGCTTATGTGCATTAGTGCATTTCTATATATTATTGTATTAATGTATAATTTCTATGTATTATTGAATTAGTGCATGCTTTCTATGCATAATACACTATATTTAATTATCAATGTTGATCAACACCGGTCAATATCAGTCAACATCCAATCACCTGATCAACAACAACCAATACCAATAAATTTAAGTGATCTAGGTTCATTCTCATCATAATTTTCATTCTCGCTACAATTTTTCTAAAACTAAGCCACACTTTAGAAAAGCGTTTATAAAAAGAACGCAGATGACATGAGGACTGCCATGCAGAATTTAGTCGTTCACTATATATGTACACTCATTCCAAATGTTTGTATAGCTAATAAAATGAATATGCGGTGTAATAGTGTATATATATCTAAAGAATTTCATTTTTACCCAAAATATCGACAGTTCCTTGAGAAAGATTATTGACGTATTAAAAACTTATACACAATCAGGCAAAATACGTTGGAAATAGTCTATTTGAATAAAACAATCTCCCACATCGATTATAACAATCTCCCACATCGATTATGAGAAGGAAAATTTGGTAGTATATATATGAGCTTTGACTCATAAGATTATTTAGAGATGAGAGTAGTATATATATTATATATATCTAATGACTTGGACTTGGATTTGGGGTCAAAACCCACGGTTTTAATTTTTCCGAGCAGTTAATAGACATAAAATCCACGTTTTCTGGTATGAGGAATTAATCAGATCTGCTATCTGATTTGTTCAAAGCTTTGTTGTATCCCTAAGTGAATTTTGCCTGCAACCCACATAGCAATACAGATTGGGGGCGAATATCACTTAAAAGAAAGTGATCCACGCCTCAAAGCATCGAAATTTCCCAACAAAATATTTATCGAACATGAAGTAGAAAATGTGTGCACATGCAAGCAAAATTTTCCGCACGTCTTCAAGTGCATAAAATTTTACTTATAAGTACACGAGTTTATAAAGTGGGTAAATACCACAAGTATTTTTGTTTTTTTTTTACAAGCAAACCATATACCTATATACAGGAAAGGCCTAAATCATCCGAAGAGATGATTGCAAAGAATTCTTGTATCGATGGGGATGAGTGTTGAAGCGTCAGGAACTCATTTCTTCTAAGAATAATGTTATCAACGTCTCTCGTCGAAGTAAGATTAATGGCTAGCACAATTGAACTGATGTTGACTTGATTCGCAACCACGAAATCCGCAACTTTATCTAGTAACTGGCGTATTTCTGCAATAATAACCATGATCTCCCAAGGGACCTTCACACCCCCTTGAAACTATTAATAACCGTCAAGTTATCACCTTCCAAAACAATCTCCTTAAACCCCAAATTACTGGCTGCTCTAACCGCGACCAGAGCAGCCAAAGCTTCCGTTTGGAGTACAGATTTATGAGTGAAGTATTTTTTGTCTACTGCCAGAACAGATCCTAAGTGATCTCTAGCAACAAAAGCGAGTGCACATTGACCATTTAGTTTGACCGAACCAACAAAATTAATCTTGACCATATTTTTGGGAGGCTTAATCCAGATGGACTTTTCAACGTTCTTGCAGGAAGGACCAACACGTCTCTGGCAGTCCACCCACACCTTCCACATATTATATTGCCTAAACGCAATCGAAATGATCGTATTAGTATTCGTTTGCTTATCTTATTGATTGTTTCTAAAAAACACACTATTTCTAATTTACCATAGATTTCACCAGACAAAAAAGGCGATATTACAATCCTTGTTAGGTTTACAAAAGGCCTCTAAATGAAGTAAAAAATCACCTTTATTGGTCAACTGAATATTAGTATTATTAAGAAGATTCAGGTTACCAAATACCCGCCTAGTGAAAGCACAGTCAAAGAAAAGATGGTTCGAAGTTTCATCCACTGCATTGCACAGGCTACAGGTAGTATACATTCTATAATAATGACGGTTGAGCTTTTCCATTGTAGGCAAAGAATCAGAGCATGCCCTCCACAGAAAATTTTCCACCTTAGGGGTGAGTTTCGCCTTCCAACAAGGTAAAAGGCTAAAATTAGCCTTGGCACCCTTTGATCTACAAAGGTTAAATGTTGTTTTAGTAGTAAAGCTTCCATTGTTTGAAAGGCTCCAGATGAGTTTGTCTGGCATATCAACAGACGGAAGATGAAAGGGTGAGACTGTTTCTACCACCGCCAAATGGTAAGATAGTCAGTAACTTCCTAGTATCTGATTGATGGTTTGAAGTAATGTACTCGGATACTAATTCATTATGGTCCAGGCAATGGAAGTTCCTATCCAGTAGCTCGTCACCAATCCACGTATCTTTTCAAAAATAGGTAGATTTTCCGTCACTAATCACTGATTTGAATCCCCTTCTTGATATCAAAAACAAGAACGAGACTAATCAAGCGATTAAATTGCCACAAATTTTATCTAAGTAAATTAGCAAACATCCCACATGATTAATCCATGACATATATATATATATATATTTATACACATTTTAAGTGCATAAAATTTTACTTATAAGTACAAGAGTTTATTAGGAGCACATATACGTAATAAGTTATAAATATCTCATGTCTGTACATGTTATATAAACACATAGAACGAGACACCTTCAAACATGCATGATATGATGCATGCTATAGATTTTATGAACAAATATATATCTTTTCATCATTCTCACATATTTTACTTGTCATAATGTTTTCAATATGACACATTTCGATAGATAACACGAGGTCTCAATATTCTTATGGATTTCTATCATGTCAATGTTTAGGCTTTTGTTTAGGATTTATGAAAACACTATATGTATTCATTTTAGAATAGATCTATATTACAATATGAATCTTGTCTCCATAATAATATTAAGAATATATTTTTCTCTATAGTAGACGCTAGTGAACCATGTAAGATTGTGTTTGTCGTTTTCTATTATTTACTTGTCTTGTTCGGACAATATAAGTGATTATCATCATACATGTAGTAGAGGAAGTGCTAATTGACATTTTCATATCTAATTTTTAAGGTCATTTTTCATGTGTAATTTCTAAGGTCGTTAAGGTCATCTTGTTTCTGGACCCCAAAAAATATATTGGTTTGGACCCAAGAAAAAGACTTGTTTGCGTGGGTTAATTACCGCTTGTTTTCATGGGTGCTTTGCTTAACCTAATTTTATATTGCATGTAGTCCCCATAGTGGTCTATATATATACTCGTCAATCTATTGCTAATACTAATTACTAAGTGTTAAATTTGTTAATGATGAGGAATCAACTTTAGAGAGAATCAGTCGGCGGCTTGTTCTCTAAATTCATTGGCCATGAATGTAAAAAGTGTTCTCCATTCATGGAGAATTTGGTGCCAATTCAATATGTCTACCATAAAATTTTGACCAAATTACATGCCATAATGTCTCTGAAATTCTTATATTATTGTTGTAAATTTCGATTCAATTTATAAATTATTAATTAAAGAAAAGTAAACTAGAATAAATCATCTCATCAAGTAATTATAATCCTAAGACGTAATAAAATATAACAATTCTAAAACCCGATAAGATAAACTATTTAAAAGATATTATAAAGATATGTCTTTGTCAAATTCCATTACTTTACGTCTAACACGGAATAGGGGGGTTGTGCATAACATGAGGGCATAAGTATAATCTCAGAGGTTTCATCTAAAATCAATTGGCAGTAAAAGAAGTAATTCATCCGCTCATATGCTACTTGATGTCCCCACTTTCGATGTGGATACTATCTCAAACCGCCCTTGAAAGTACAATTAGCATCTACTAGCCGAGTTAACACTTGAACAAATGAGCGCGGATATGCATCTAACTGACAAGGAGGTTCATGTACAGTATGAGCACATAAGCGCAACCCGATTCAACATACAAGTCTAATGGGTTTCAATTCCCAAATCGATTGGCAATAGGCGAGGCCCACATTCCCCTGTAGCGGTAAGCCACTAATCAACTATATCAAAGTCTTGCCTTAAACCTACTAGGTTATACTCTCACAATTTTCTTGCTTGTTAGAGTAAGACGATTATACCGACATCTTTTGATTTTAAGTCAACTATTATTCCGCTAAAAAGGTTAACTATTGTTATTATTGTGAAGTTACGGAATTCCATTATAAAAAGATAGAAATTAGAACGAATCACCCTTTCAATGATTTCTTATTACTAAATATGAGTTACAAGTAATTTTTAATTCTAGGACTCCTTATATAAAGTTCTAAACTAAAATATTTAAAAAATACCCTAAAAGATATATACCTCAAAGATAAATACCTTCTCAATCCACTAATCATCCCTCATAACTAATTGGTTTAAAAAAATAAGTCAATTATACTAAAATTCACAATACTCAAAAACCTCCGTCCCGTAAATTACTAATACTTGCTCGAATAAAGCCTGTTTATTAATATTTTTTAATTTTAAATCATATAGATCAATCGTACTATACAAGTATTATGAACACTATCACATTTAACTTTGGTCTCCATAAATAACATATTGATGCTTTGGGGCGCATGCAACCAAACTTAGTATTTTAAGAGAGATGCCAAAGGGAGAGATAAGTTATAACTATTGATATACTTTTGGAAGGTATTAATTACTTTAATTGTCTTCCTTCCTTTTAACCTCCCCCACTAATCCCTTGCTTTCTCAGTGATGAATCACTTCAAATATGCTCCTAAGAAATTCAATAGAGAACTAAACTACTTTTAGCTCGTGTAATGATTTTTCAATACAGTTTAGTACCATTGGATGTTACTTTTTGTTAACCATTTCCAGAATTACTTTTTATCTGGAATATGAATGCATAAATTCTCAAGAATCTAACATGTATTTCAGACTTGATAGCTATGATAATACTAAAATATGTATGATGAATCCAGTCACGAATCTCCCTGCTTCCTTAGTCGCATTTATCGTCCATTCATTTTATTATTTTCCTACTACTCCTTTCTTAGTAATGCATTTTACAAACGTTGTGGCTGTATATCGTATGTATTTATTTGAAGATTTTCTTTTTATTAAGGTTAATAAATGGAATCCTTCCTAATCAGGAGGCAATCTCGTATCATCATGATTAATAATATTTACAAAGGAACAAAGAAAACTAATGAGCAAAAGTTTTGATAATCGCAGCCTTTCTCGCAGAGTCCTGATATGATACATAGACAAGTCATATAATCAATATCAATATTTTCCGCGTCCTTAGATGCTAGCATTTCACCAGCCTTGTTGTTTTCTCTGAAGCAGTGAAATATATTTACTTCCAAGAATCGAAGTTCGTTCTGCGCATCTTCAATAATATTTTGGATGCTCCACGGGACCTGCCAAATTTTACGAATTACATTTATTACAGTTAAATTATCTCCTTCTATTATAATATTTTGTAAGTTAAGTTGTTTGGCTAATTTAATACCCTCGATTACAGCAATAGCCTCACCTTGAATTACAGATGTAACATTTATTCTACTGTGGTGTATTTTAATAATTTTACCATTATTATTATGAATAATATTCCCAATATAAGCATCTTCATTTGGGTAATAAGAAGCGTCAAAATTTACTTTAAACCACCCGGCTTGAGGTTTTTTCCAATTTGTAATATCTTATAATTGTTATGAGCGACATTATTGTTATGTTTAGTCTTATTACTATGTTTAGCAGAATTAAAATCTTTGGAAGCTGTCCAAGAGTGAAATATAACAAAGGCCATATCTATAGGTTTTGTTTTTGGGATATTTGCGCTATCAAAAATCATTTTATTTCTATTTTTCATAATTCAAACCATAAGAAAAATATTATATCAATATTTTTGTTGTTGTTGAGAAAGTATTCAAAATCATTGATAAAATTGTGTGAATAAGTGTAATTAATTTTCTTACCTATTCTTCTTCGTTCAAGTATGTGTATCATATTAATGGTAATTGGACAATCAAAGAAAAAATGAGACGTTGTTTCTAATTGTCCATTGCATGGCGTGCATTTGGAACTCGATCGAAGTATCTATTTAATCTTCCCGTCATTGACAAACAATCGGATAATGCTTTCCAAAGTTTTTTTTTTATTTTAGGTGGAATGTTAAGGTTCCACATTTTAGTAAAAGTTGTAGAGCTCGGATTTGTACAGTAATTTTTAGTTAATTCAACAGCTGTTTTGGTGCTAAAATCCCCAGAGCTATATAAATTCCAAATTAATTTATCCTCAATATCCGAGGATGGAATAAAAATCTTTATGATTTGATTGACAATATTGATTGGAAGAATAATGGCTAATTTGATCGGATCCACTGTTTATTAGTTGTTATAAATTTCGAAAGTTTCATATTTATATCATGACAGGTCGGATTAAAGAATGATTTAATAATAATATTAGGAATCCAATTATCATACCAAAAATTAATATGATTGCCATTTCCTAAATTCCAAAATAAGCCATTTTTGAATTTATCGCGCACATGAAGCAATCGACCAAATTCCAATAGTGTTTAGATTTTTTTATTATAAGTGAGAATGTTTTTGTTTTTAATATATATTTTTTGATAATTTTAACCCACATATTATTATTATTATTATTATTATTATTATTATAATTTTCCATAATAATTTTATATTCAAAGCTATATTAATATTTTCCGCTTTTTGAAGTCTCATTCCCACATTCCTCTTTGGTTGGCATATCCCAAGGAATAAGGGCTCTCGAATTCGGAGTAAAATTATTCCAGAAGAATTTTTTGTTAATATCATCGATTTGATTATGTATTCCGGTTGGCAGATAAAAGCTTTGCATTAAATAATTAGTTTGGGATAGAAGATTAGATTGAATAAGAATGGTTCGTCCAGCCTGAGATAATGTATTGGCTTTCCAGTTAGAAAGTTGATTTTTAAGTTTATTAGTAGCATAATCAAAACATTCATTTTTAACCTTTCCTGCTAAAATAGGAATTCCTAAATATTTTTCCATTGTTGTTGTAATACGAATTTGTAGCTCATAAGCAATGTTAACATTAGATTGCATATTTTTGGAGAATTGAATCGAACTTTTTTCATAGTTTATTTTTAGACCAGATATATTGGATAAATGATCTAAAGTATTATTAATGTATCTAGCATTTGTAATGTTGGCATTTGCAAAGATAATAGTATCATCAACGAAACTAAGAAAAGGAATACATGTCACATGATTACATAATTTAATACATACATTATGATTTTGTTTTTGGGATTCTTTTGTTAGATATCTTGTCAGATATTTCATAGCTATGATAAAAATAAACGGAGCGATTGGGTCACCTTGTCGAATACCGCATTTAGGCTTAAACTAGGTCCTGGTTCATTGTTAACCAATACAGAGAAGGAAGATGAAGATATACATTTCATAACTAGGTTAATCCATTTAGCGGAAAAACAAAGGATATCATCATTTGCTGAATAAAAGGCCATTGGAATTTATCATAGGCCTTTTCCATATCGATTTTTATTGCCATCCAACCCCTTGAACCTTTTTTTTTCTTATGAAAAGAATCAAAGATTTCATGTGCAATAATATATTATCCTTAATTAATCGTTCTTGAACAAAAGCACCCTGCAGAGGGTTGATTATTTTTGGTAAAAGATTTTGTAATCTATTAGCCATTAATTTGGTAATAATTTTGTAAATAGTATTACATAGACTGATCAGTCGAAAATGATTTATTGTTTCCGGATGATTGATTTTGGGTATTAGGGAAATAAAAGAGTGTGTAGATTCAGATAAAAGGGTTTCACTATGGAAGAAAGCTTGAACGGATTTTGTGACTAGTTTTCCAACAACAGACCAGAAAGCTTGATAAAATTCAGCAGGAAAACCATCAGGACCACATGTTTTATTTTTAGGTAAATTAGAAACGATATTTTTGATTTCAACGTTAGACGGATTCTTAAGAATTGTAGAGTGTTTAGTATCTGAAATAATTTGGGGGATTATTTCAAAATCATTAAGATTTAAAGGATTGATATGTTGTGGGTTGAATCGATTTTGAAGATCTTTAGTGATAGCTTCTTGAATTTGGGATTGCGCCGAATATTGAATACCTTCAATAGAGGTGAAGGATGTAATTTTTTGTTTAAACATTCTTTGTTTCGCAATATTTTGATAGTATTTTGTATTTTTATCCATATGATAACTATTTTGAACTTTAGCACGTTGAACCCAATATTTGTGTTGGAAGAAGAAGGGCGTTATATTGATTTGTTAGGTTTTGGAGTTTATTTATTAAATAGTTATTTTGAGGATCATTTAAAACATCTAGTTGAACATTGTCCAAATTATTTGTTGTTTGGATAAGTTTGTTATGATTATTATCATTAAGCTGTTTTCGCCAATTTTTTTAAAGATTCTTCAGATATCTTTGTTTCATATATAAGTTAAACATAAATGATCCTTCTTGGTTAATATACCATACTTTCTTAACCATATTTATGTAGTAAGAATGATCGATCCAGCCATTTTCGAATCGAAATGGATAATTCTTACGTTGATGATTACTTTTCAATTTAAGAATAATGCAACAATGATCTGAGGTAGTAAACGGGAGGTGTGTTACTTCAATGGATTTAAATCAATTATTAAAGATTGGTTGAATCATGCACTTGTCAAGTTTTTCTAAAATTGTATTGGAAATATTAATTGATTTTCTCCAAGTAAAAGAGAAGCCTTTATGAGGCACATAGATTAGACCAAATTGATTTGTAAGGTTTTGAATTCGATTGAATCTTTGAGGATTGGGAATAATACCACCCCCATTTATCCGAGGTACATGCAATTTTGTTGAAATCACCCATAATAAGAAAGGAAGATTTAATTTAGTAATATTTCTATATAGTTTATTCTAATATTCAGTTTTAGTAGAACTGTTAGCTGGAGCATATATAAATAAAGAAGGAATTCAGTGTTATTATTCTAATATTTTTGAGTAATTAAATTATTTTTGTTATAGATAATCGATAGATAATTTACGTTGAGTGAATTGGCTATCAGAACCCATAATCTACCTCACGATTGATTTGCCGGACTAATATATATTTCTTTAAACCCTATTTTATGTAAAAAATTATTGTTAGGAATATTATTTGATTTGGTTTCTACTAAACATAATATATCCATAGAATGAGCTCGTTTTAAGAATGAATTTTCGGTCCAAAAATCTGTTCTTCTCGTACCCCGACAATTCCAGTATGCAATATTCATAATAAATTATTTTTATAATAGAAACCAAGAAGGTGTCCAAAGACACAATTGTTACCCAAAAGGTGTCGTATTACACAACATGAAGGATACCTGAAGGTATCAAATTTACAAATGACTATACAATATGAAGGATACCTGACAGTATCAATTATAATATATAATGGATTTGTGAATGATTTATGATGGATTATAGTACATTTTATGATACAATTTATGAGATAAAATGTATCATAAAATGTATACGAGTCGTCTGCAAGCATTTTCGTTATATAGCCAGATCTAATATACTTAATAAATCCATATTTGATTGAAATAATATAGTTAAAATTTAAACATAAATAATTATTAAAAACGATAAATTGGGATAAGCATGCAGTATTTTTGTAAAGAAAATATTTAGGATTGTGGACCACGTGTACCTTACATGTGAGTGGGCCATAAGATCCAAACATGTAATGGGTCGTCTGGACATTCAAAATAGGAGAGTAGTGGCACCAGGTGTCAAACCCATAAATGCTGACAATGCATTGGACGCCGGAGACGAAGATCTGAGGAGGGGTGACGCTCCAAACCATCAACACTCCACGCTGGTCTTTTGACACCGAAGGGAAATTTTGCCAGAAAAGTCTGCCAGTAACACCGATGGAGTAAAGCAGGGTAATCGTCTCCGGCGGCCAAAAATCGAAGACCGGCGAGAGGGTGCAGATCACTTGAAAGAAGAAGGTACCAAGGCGATTTGGTCGAACTTCCGTCTGGAGAAGAGGCGGATGGGTAATCGAATGGGAGATATATCTGTATATCGATGGAAATAGAGACAGGTCTGCAGCGAAGGACAATCCGCGGAAGATGAGAAACATGCGTCTTAATTTTACAGAGGAAAGGTTGAATCCAGAATTTGAATAAGAAAGAGTTTTAACATGGTGCTGATATCCTATCATTTCCCAAGTATTACCCCTATGTATGGTCCAAAACAGATTATGAAGAAGGAGAACCTGTCTCTAGAAATACAGGTTGAGAGTCAGAATTTGATGAGTATTATATTAAACCTCATAAAAACGAAATAATTATACTTACACCTGATTTTCATAATTTCACCTTTACAAGATTGTTTTTTGTCAACTTTAGCATCAATGAACTGAAATTAGATACTTTACAAGGAAAAGCCCCAATTTGCTGACATGCATAACCCTAAGTGTGAAATCGAGGTTCTGAATCATGTAATTTTCAAAAAGAAAATGAGAAAGGAAGTAAACTACATCAAAAATTGGATTGTAAACATAAACTCGAATCGACTGTTTTATCAAAAGGGATAACCATAGCCACATAAAAGGGTTCGTGAAGGAACCATCGAGAATTAGAAATTTAACATGAAATTGAATAGAAGAGAAGAGTAGCATAACATATCTGATGAGAGGATGATCGAGGACATCAATTCTCCTTGTAATCACTTGAATCTGCCATTTGAAGCGAGGTTGGATGTTTGTGAAGATTAGGTTATTTAATATGAGAATTCGGAGAAGGGGATCGATTGAAGAAGTCCTCAGAACCGCACAAGGGAAAGCCCTATTTACAACGCCCCCACCGCGATAACACCGACTGCCACCAACTACTGATGGAGCCCTAAACACCGCAATTGAAATTTCTAGAGAGAGGAGGGAGTGACCCTCTCTAGAATTTTTTTCCACTTGTTATTTGAGGATATTTAATTAACTAAATCTTGTTAGAGTGACGTATCAAGTAATTATCTAATTCTTCATTCCATTATTGTAAAATTTGTACAACTTACATCAAGGGGTTTAGGAGATACTAGATTTCTCAGACATTAAGTTTTGATGTTTTCTTCCGCTAAAAACCAAAGAAAGAGATTGAGTAAAAGGTGAAATGATGTAGACCAAATTAAACGCAAATAACATGAACAAAAACAATTTTGTATACACTAAACTCTACCTACTATCTATAAGCGAAACTAATAAAAATTAGAAATTGGTATCTTATATTTGTTATATTATGATTCACATACCTGAACTATTTAACAATTTTATTAAAACCAAATCTAATCCGTTCGGTTTCATGTAATTCTCCCTCTAAGCGAAAGAAACAAAATAGACCTCTGTTATAAAACATATCTAAGGGACACTCTAAACAAAACGCATGAATCCATATCCGACCCATATTTTCTCAGTCTAACACTTGATCTAGTATAACTAATTATCATCGTGATTTGGTATACACTTATAGTCTTCCACCCTTCCTAACTCATAGTCAAATGTTTAATGAAGGTATTTAACCCATCCTATCTCCATTATATAATTGTAAGAAAGTAATAAAATAGGACATTATTTATATAGTGTATGTTACTCTTATCCTCGTTACTAGTCATTCATCTCCTCTAATCCACCAAGCTGATCCCGCTTCTCCGTCAACCTTGACACCTAAACAAAATCCCCATCTTACAACGTGCTGACACCCTGACCATCTTCCTAGCAAATTCGATTCTTCCGCCGATACCTCTCCCCCTTCGAGTACTAGCACTAAGCAAACGTCGTGATCATTGTGGCATCCATTGCCACCATTTGTTTGCCTTCTTGGTTGGAGGCTCCAATTCCCTCATCAACGCCCTATTATGTCGTCAGAGGAAGTTCGAACTGAGATGAATAATTTAAAGTGTCATGTACAGAAAAGATACAACATTGTAATAATTTGCAGATTGATAAATAATTTACTCTTATATCCTCCTCATTCTATCTTGTAGTTTTAACATTTACATTTACAAGACACATAAAAGGAAAATATGAAAAGTCACAACTTCAAATTTACTCATTCATCCATATGACCATACTCATTTCCATTGTTACTCTCCTTTTAGGATCTTCAGTGATCTTCAACACCAATTTACTCTTCCATTTCAATTTCCTCTTCTTTCTCTACCTCTAGATATTCCTCCTTGTTTTCCTTTCAATTCTTCCATGTCTAAACTTTCTGCTTATTAGAAATCAACCACCTTGATCTTCTCCCTTTCTTGTACTTTCTAACACTCATATTTGTACACCTTACCTTGTCTTCTATTTAATCACATCTAAATAATTGGAATAATAATTAGCTGAAGCCGCATGATAAAAGTATGATATTTTAGTAAGTAATACACACCAAGTATAAAACAAATCAATGATTTATCTTATATATATTGTAAACTTCTTCTACATTGAAAGCAAATTTTAATGTAGGGTATGAATGTATAATAAATTCTAGATTGAGGTCAGTAGTATGCTGATAGGAGCTCATTATATGGTGTAACTAGCGACTACTAGCTTAGGATTAGTGGTGTTTAGGTGCTTATTGAGTGGTATTCCCGGAATCAGGTATGATTGTTCACTTATAGATTTGCGGGATGCTCTTAAGCGTTATTTTGTGCTATTGTATTATGGAGATCCTATTTGTACTCACCTCTAGTGCATTTGGGACGGAGCTAGAGAGAAGACGACCACACCTACACCCATGGAGAAGCGGAGAGGCGAAGCCGAGCTGCCTCGGAAACTTGCAGAAGACGAAGACCAGTCCGAGAGAAGGTTTCAAGACGAAGACGAGCCAAGACGAAGATGTCTCGGTCGAGACTATAATGTCTCGATCGAGATTTGCCCTCGAAGAAGATGTCGCGGTCGAGACTATAATGTCTCGATCGAGACTTTGCCTCAAAGTGAAAGTAGTGATCGCGACCCATGAAGTAGCGATCGAGAGTGAAGCCGTTTCTGGAAGACTGGAGAAAAGTAGCGATCGCGACCCTGAAGTAGCGACCGCGACTTTAGACGGACCCGACCCAAAATGCAGATCTAAGCCCGGGAATTTATCATTTTTTATTATTTTTTCCCATTTTATCTTTTATAATTCAGTTATTTTATATTTCTTAGACTGGGTACTATATAAACTCTTAGTTTTAGGTTAGAAGGAGTTAGTTAATCTTTTGTCACTTTTCACAATCAAGTTCTTAGAAATTCAGCCACCAAGAGGAAAGCTGCCACCTTTCTACCATCTTCTACCTTCGTCCCTGGTTAGTTTATCCATAATCATGTATAGCTTTCTCTTGGCTATGTCTGTCTAAGTTCCTACGAGTTCACTCTTAGGTTGAGGCCATTGTTCTAGGAATTGCTTGTGAAAATTCTATGTTTATGTTCTAATAATAATTTTAGCATTGTTTTATTTTCTCTTGTGCTTATTGTCATTGATTGATATTGATTTTATCTAGGTTGGAAACTAGGTTGATTAATTATCATTCATATCGCTAGGCTTGATAATTCGATTTGAAAAGTCTTTTCTTTTAGGTAGCAATCAGAATTAGCATAGACTATTTACGAGTGCTTCTTTTATAGAGATTATAAACCTATGTCGAGTATCCGTGATTTGCCAATGGTATTGCATATGCCTACATATCTTTGATCTTTATGCTGTTGAGTAGTTGAACCTTAGGATTTGTTTGGTTATTGCATACAACAAGGGTTTCTAGGACTATTTGGACTAGTAGCTATTTACGAACAAAGAGTAGGACAACTAGATTATTTATTTAAAAGAACATAACTTTATTAGAATTCGATGATCAACTTTCCATAAGAATAATGTGTTGAGACTGAAAGAGTGAGCTTTTCATTATTATAAGTTTAACAAATCCAACGCATTTAGTTACTATTGCTTTCATAATTTTACAAACCAAAACCCCCCCTTTTGTTACTATTGATAACACAGTTGAAATAAACGACTCCCTGAGGAATTGACTCCGACTTACCGCTTCACTAATGGATAGTTAGTTGGATTTATCTTTGACAGGAACAACGACCGGTAAAACGCCTGTCAAATTTTGGCGTCGTTGCCGGGGAGCCAATTGTCATAGTTTGCTTCTATTTGTGTTATCTTGGTGTGGACCTATCTTATGGTCCACACCCGCGCTACTAATTCAGATTTACTTGATTTCATTCCAGTGATCGAATCAATGGCGTCCAGAACGTTGCGAGAGCTTACAAACCCTGATCTGACGCAACAACACTTAGGAGTGACGCTGCCTGCCCTGAATGACGGCGTTACTTTCGAACTAAAGACCGGATTCATCAATTTGCTACCAAAATTCATGGCTTGGTTGGGAAGGACCCGATCATGCATCTTAATGAGTTCCACGACATCTGCAGCTGCAGCAAGCCGAGTAACGTCACAGATGAGCAAATACAAATGAGAGCTTTCGGTCTCACGCTGAAAGATACCCAGTGGTATTACTTGCTGCCCACCGGGAGTATCGACACATGGGGGAAGCTTCACAAAGCCTTCCTCAACAAGTATTTTCCGTCCAAGAAGGCGGTTGTGCTGAAAAGAGCGATAGCAATGGTGGAACAACAGGACGCTGAGACGCTGTATGATTACGTTGAGATGTTCGTGAGACTGTGTCCGAGCTGCCCGTTTCACGGGTTTGAGGAGAAGGATTTGGTGACCCACCTCTATAATGGGTTGCTAGACATTGAGAGGAGATTAGTAGATGCTGCATGTAATGGGAGTGTGCTGAATTTGACTCCCGCTGAAGCTAGAGCACGATTGAACGAAATTGCCGAGGGGACAAGGAGCTTCGGGAGAACGTATACTAGGAGAGGAGCTAATGCTGTGAGCTCTAGAGAACCTGAATGGAGAAGTGAGATAGCTGAGTTGAAGAGCATGATCAAGAACATCGCCATCGGAAATCAGAAACCTACGAGATTATGTGGTATTTGTGCGGACGAGAGTCATCCTACCGACATGTGCCCGCAACTCCAGGGCCAGACCACCGCTGAAGTGCATGTTGTAGGAGGTTTTGGACCTCCTAGACCTCGTTTTGAGAACAACACAACTACAATCAGCGAGAGAACAACAACTACAATCCGAGAGGTAACGATCATCCTGGATTTAGATGGGGCGACTCGGCTGGGGCGCAGAACAGGCCGTATCAATACAACAATCAATACCGTGCGCCATACCCACTAGAAACCGACGAACCATCACTGAGGGAGATGCTCGAATCCTTGACCAAGCACTTCACCGAGCATGTTCAAACAACTGAGTCGAGCATAAGAAATCTAGAGAAACAGGCCGCTCAAATAGCGGAGGCGGTCAATAATCTTCAACAACAGAGCTTGGGAAAGTTACCATCACAGGCCGTAGCAGCACCAAGAAAGAATGTAAGTGTGATCTCAACAGTAGGAGAGAAAAGGGCCACTGAAAAGAACAAGGAGGAAAAGTCTGCAGAAATGTCTCGACCGAGACATGAAAGTCTCGACCACGACTTTAACCCCGAGAGAAACTCGCGATCGCGGCATGAAACTCTCGACCGCGACATTGGCTTCGAGGAGAAATCTCGATCGCGACTCCAAAGTCTCGATCGAGATGGCGATGATCCAGACTTTGAAAATTTTTCCGAAAAAAGTCTCGACCGCGACATTGACTCTCGACCGCGACTTCCTGAGGATGACGTTCAGGATGACGATGAGATCCTCAAGAGGTTCGGGAAATGCCAGGGGAATAGCTATCTACTCCAACTTGTCAAGAAGGTGCCCCGTTTTGCTACGCGATTAAAGGAGATGTGCGCTATAAAGGCAAATGAGAAGCTGCAAGGGAGGCAGCAGGTACAGGTAAGCGGAAGGGTCTCTGCAGCCATCTGACCAAAGATGGCTACTAAGCACGCGGACCCAGGAATGGTGAGCATCCCTTGTACCATAGGTAAAACTAGAATTGATAGAGCTATGTTTGACTTAGGGGCTTCGATAAATGTTTTACCTTGCTCAGTTTATGAATCATTAAATCTAAGGCGCATGAGTAAAACAGGGATTGTTTTGCTACTAGCCGACGGATCTACGACCTACCCGAGAGGGTTGGTCGAAGATGTGTTGGTTAAAGTAGAAAACCTTATTTTCCTGCGGATTTCTATGTGCTAGATGATAAACATGAGACGCATTCTACACCTGTCCTTCTAGGTCGACCATTTATGCGGACATCTAGACTAAGCTAGATCTAGATATCGGGGCGCTTACGCTTGAATTTAATGGGGATGTGATCAATTTCAATATTTTTGGGACTAAGGCACAACCCCTAGACGATAGCTCTGTATTCTATATAAATGATGTGATTAAAATTTCCGAGCTAGGATCTAATGCTGTTATGGGCAGTGGCCCCACCTCGCTAACCAAACAGGAAAAGAAACCTGCTAAAGCTGTTGTGCAGGTCCCCAAGAAAGCAAAAGGAAAGGCGAAAAGTAGAGCAAAAAATAAGAGTGGGGAGAAGAAAAAGGAGAAGAAGCCCAAGCAAGTATGGGTAGTGAAAGAGGAGAATGGTCTAAGGTTCAAACCTTTCCATCCATGGTTCAAGAAGTTATTGCTAGACGATGCGATCCGTAAAGGATTGAAAAACATTGAATGAATGATCTTATGTCGAGCCAACGACGTTAAACAAAGGCTCTGACTGGGAGGCAACCCGGGGGATTTTTACTAACTTTAATCCCATTTGTTTGTTTTGTTTTTGTCATTTTCATTAGAGAGTCTAAGGAGTCAGCAGGGAGAAGCCATTGGTAAGTAAACCGTAAAAACCCCCGAAATTACTCGAGTCGCGATCGCGACTACATGGTCTCGATCGAGACTTTACCCCCGAGGAGAAGTAGCGATTGCGACTACAAATGTCTCGACCGAGACGACGGTACCTGACTTTGCAAAAAAAATTCCGAAAAAGGTCTCGACCGCGACTTGAATGTCTCAACCGTGACCGGGGCGTCGACGCTGAGGAGTGATTGCGGTATTCCCCCCTCTTCCCTATTTTTATGATGTCCTCTTTTGCTGCATTGAGGACAATGCGTTGTTCAAGTGTGGGGAGAAGATTTACCGTACTGAGGAGGAGTTCGTGCTGTTTTACTATCTTTCTCGCTATCTTTATATTTTTAGAGTCTTTCTTGCTATTTTCTGTTAAACTGTTTTGTGTCATATTTGGATCAAGTCTGTACCAGAATTTATGTTGCGTCTTGAACAATTGCATCTGTTTTGTTTTGAAAAAAAAAACGAAAAAGTTATGAAAATAATATGAAAAAGAAACGAAAAAGTCGAAAAAAATACGAAAAAATAAAAGAATAAAAACCAGGCAAGCAAAAATTGATTAAAAAGGAAAAGGTTGGTGCCTGAAAAATAAAGAATAGAAAAGAAAAGATCCTACCACTTAGAATTTGGTGAAAACCCGAAAGGGCGCCGGATTTACTTGTTTTGTGATTATTTATTTTTTGCATATCTAATGGCGCATGAGACATAAGAAGGGAGTAGAGGATGTCTCGTGTTTCTAGGATTCACCAAGGAGGTATAAGGATTTAGTTTAGCCTTTTATATCTCTTATTTATGATCTTATTGTATCCACACTTTGCATGTCTACCATTCCATTAGTTTATTAGGTTGCTATATATATATATTATTGGCGGTTGAGTTAGATTCTAGGATTAGTTCACTATTTCTTGGAGTTTGACGCATACTGTTGTGATTGTATGATGCAGAATTTTAAATTAGGATTGGTGGTTGTGATTTGTGGATTTATCATTATATCTAGTGTTTAGGACATTACTCGAAGAGGAGGAATAAGAAGTGTATAAGCGAGTGGGAGACTCGATTTCATCTTATTTACGTCACATTTATGTACCCTTACCCTTAGAGGAGATTAGGATTCCACTTGTGCTTTAAACGCACATCACTTTGTTCGATTTCATTATTGTTATGGAGTGGTGACATATGAAGGTGGAGAAATAAGGAGGGTTTGGGTATGATATCTTGGAGACATAAGAAGATAGATCGGAGTAGGTTAGTGCTTATGTACACTTTGGAGATTGGAGTATAGTCGCTACCAGATTTTCTCTACACTTACTGTAGACCTTTGTGCTTGTAGGAAGAGTGAGTTTTATTTTGCTTACTCGAGGACGAGCAAGGTTTAAGTGTGGGGAGGTTTGATAGGAGCTTATTATATGGTGTAACTAGCGACTATTAGCTTAGGATTAGTGGTGTTTAGGTGCTTATTGAGTGTTATTCCCGGAATCAGGTATGATTGTTCACTTATAGATTTGCGGGATGCTCATAAGCGTTATTTTTGTGGTATTGTATTATGGAGATCCTATTTGTACTCACCTCTAGTGAATTTGGGACGGAGCTAGAGAGAAGACGAGAGGCAAATCCGAGCTGCCTCGGAAGCTTGCAGAAGACGAAGACCAGTCCGAGAGAAGGTTTCAAGACGAAGACGAGCCAAGACGAAGATGTCTCTATCGAGACTATAATGTCTCGATCGAGATTTGCCCTCGAAGAAGATGTCGCGGTCGAGACTATAATGTCTCGATCGAGACTTTGCCTCGAAGTGAAAGTAGCGATCGCGACCCATGAAGTAGCGATCGAGAGTGAAGCCGTTTCTGTAAGACTGGGGAAAAGTAGCGATCGCGACCCTGAAGTAGCGACCGCGACTTTAGATGGACCCGGCCCAAAGTGCCAGATCTAAGCCCGGGAATTTATCAGTTTTTATTAGTTTTTCCCATTTTATCTTTTATAATTTAGTTATTTATATTTCTTAGGCTGAGTACTATATATACCCTTAGTTTTAGGTTAGAAGGAGTTAGTTAATCTTTTGCCACTTTTCACAATCAAGTTCTTAGAAATTTAGCCACCAAGAGGAAAGCTGCCACCTTTGTACCATCTTCTACCTTCGTCCCTCGTTAGTTTATCCATAATCATGTATAGCTTTCTCTTGGCTATGTCTGATTAAGTTCCTACGAGTTCACTCTTAGGTTAAGGCCATTGTTCTAGGAATTGTTTGTGAGAATTCTATGTTTATGTTCTAATAATAATTTTAGCATTGTTTTATTTTCTCTTGTGCTTATTGTCATTGATTGATATTGATTTTATCTAGGTTGGAAACTAGGTTGATTAATTATCATTCATATTGCTAGGCTTGATAATTCGATTTGAAAAGTCTTTTCTTTTAGGTAGCAATCAGAATTAGCATAGACTATTTGCGAGTGCTTCTTTTGTAGAGATTATAAACCTGTGCCGAGTATCGGTGATTTTCCAATGGTATTGCATAGGCCTACATATCTTTGATCTTTATGCTTTTAAGTAGTTGAAGCTTAGGATTTCTTTGGTTATTGCATACAACCAAGGTTTCTAGGACTATTTGGACTAGTTGTTATTTACGAACAAAGAGTAGGACAACTAGATTATTTATTTAAAAGAAATAACTTTATTAGAATTCGATGATCAACTTTCCATAAGAATAATGTGCTGAGACTGAAATAGTGAGCTTTTCATCATTATAAGTTTAACAAATCCAACGCATTTAGTTACTATTGCTTTCATAATTTTACAAACCAAACCCCCTTTTGTTACTATTGATAACACAATTTAAATAAACTATCGTTGTGGCTCCCTGAGGAATCGACTCCGACTTACCGCTTCACTAGTGGATAGTTAGTTGGATTTATCTTTGACAGGAACAACGACCGGTAAAACGCCTGTCATATGCATAAAGGACAATCAAATTTCCAACTTTTACCTCATTTTTTCTTCCATTGTCTTTATCAAGTCCTCGATTCTATAGTGATTGATATGTGATATTGTTCTCTTTTATGTCGATCATATTGGAAATAGACCACCTTCTCTTCTATGAAAATTTATATATACTCTCACCTATGTCTTCCAGCTCCTTTCTTCCTACCATTATGAAAATATAATCTCTCCATTAGTTTGAATCTCCAGCTCTATTAACCTCTCAGGAAGCTACATAGTAAAAACAACAACCTATAGCAAAAGACTCACCAGTTTATATTAGATATGGCTAATTTTTATGAAAAATATTATACATGTAAAATTGTTATATGCCTAGATCTTGATTTTATTCCTATATAATGACTACTCAGTCAAACAAAGTCTTCAATCTTTTAACTATATGATAGCCTATAGCCACAGTCTCTAATATTTTCACTAAACAAATATACTTATCAGACCGCAAATTTTGGATTTAAAGAGAATGATTTCAAGCGAATAGAAATGGACTTCAAGAGCAACATGGTACAAGCGAGTACTTCCAGTTCCATGTTTGGAAATAAACATCATCTCAAAAGTCGATCAAAGTGATATAGAAGTTGTTAAATATGTCTTTCAAACTCAATAATCCTATTACTTCTATGTTATTCTCCCTTTGGTAGTCTAAATAATGTCAAACACATATAGCAGATCTATTTATGCTAATATCCCACCAAGTACAACCACTAATTTTCTGAAATTAACTACTCCGTATATAAGAATTCAAAGTTCTAATAACTAAAATCATGCATTTACTAAATTTTACTTCAACAAGATAATCGATGAAAATGTTACCAAATTACTTCAGCCAAGTTTGATACTTCACCATCTGAATCATCCTCTCCTCCTCCATCGTAAATATGATCATTAATTACTTCGATCACACTCACATGCTAATGTATATTAAGTAATATACTACTTACAAGATAAACACATGCAAGGATTTATAGGAATTTTCCTTTTTTTTATACTAAAAGATTTATAGTGATTGAGGCAAATCTAGATCTCAGAGGAGCATACATAATTATTTATTTGGAAAATCATGCCACATGATTAGAAATGGGCCATGAAATAGACTTTGACCATAAGTTGCTATATTAACTGCAATAACGCACAATTTCATTGCATTCTATATATGTTAGGTAAGGATTTTAACTCACAACATTCTCGCTCTAAAGGATACTCCTAAGTTAAAGTTTCTGCTATCAGAGTTATTAGATTTACAATGTTCATAGTTTTAGTTTAGATGGGACTCATGCAGCTTATTCTTGAGAGCTTAAATGATTTGATATAAAAAGAAGAAATGCATATCAGCAAGGCAAAGACAACCACTCTCAATTAGCATGTAGTTAAAAAGACAAAGATAGAGTGAAGGTGATTTCTCATATCATCAAGACTGAAAGATTTACAGAATATTTACTACTTTTAACCCAATCAAATCAATACCACAATGAAAAAGCATAAAATTCCACGCAATGTACAAGAACATAATATGACACTTAGAATTATGGCAGAAAATGTTCTTACACTTTGAGATGTTTGCTGAAATAGAGCTCAGCTTTAGTATCTACAAACTTGAGAATCAAATTCTTTATATCTAGATAAAATAACCAGCAATATTATAAATGTCATACAGATTTAAAGGAGATGAGAACAGCCAACCTGTAAATAGTGATAACACCATGAGAACACCATAACTTGGACAAAGAGATCTAAATTTAAAATGAATACACATGTGTGGATCGTGAAGATCTTAGCCCTAACTAAAGATTGAACTTTTGTGCGGAAAGACAAGACTAAGAACAATTAAACACTTAATTCCAAAACGATTGTTGATTTGATTTCTCGTAGGACCTACAACTATAAGGCGAACACACAGTTCTCAGTTTCTTCCTAAACTCTCCTAATTATTGCCTAAGTCCTAAATCAAGATGAACTCTCTCTCTCGTGTTCAACAACAACGTTAAAGGTAAATGAACTAAGCTATTTATACTATGACATAATCATCGTGAACTAGTTACCTAAAACCATGATAATAATAAATAAACTACCAAATCTAAACTAGCCGAGTATAATAACAAACTTGCTTCAATAACTAAGATCCCGAATCTGGTAAATATTTGGTGCACCAAATCTTTCCTTCTATAGCGCCTTGAAAGATTTCTTTCCATATATACGCACTTGTTCCTCTTCAGTGTATTCGTTTCCCTTGAGCGCGTCCTCTTTATATAGCGCTTTACTCCTCAATAACTCTATTATTCACTCTTTGTGTTCGGTTCCCTCCAGTAGCACTCAGTTCCCTTGCTTCTGATTAAGCGCGTTAAGCGCTATTCTTCTCGCTGGACTCGCTCTTGTATCTCTACTTCAGCTCATTGCATTCCATGCATAAATCACCTAATTAACTCAAAGGGCTATAGATTTCCTGCGATATCTCACTCAATACACATATTAGTTCATAAGGCTGTTTGTTATCATTAAAACTGACGCATTATTAGTTACAAGAACTAAGGGGCTAGTTCATATAACTAACAATTTTCCCCTTTTTAATGATGACAAACTTAGAATCCTGGCATAGGCATAAAGTAGAGCTGAGAAGAAAGTATCTTTTAATTCCCCCTTAATCAATGACAAGTAATACTCATCCGCCCTTTAACTATTGTATGTGCTAGTTTCCCCTCAATTAAATAACTCCATATGCCTGTAATATTCTCCCTTTTGACATCATGTAAAAGGAATGCTCAGTATTAATCAAGGGAAGATAAGAGTATCAAGTGCGTGCCTTCTAGAGGAATGAAGAAGTGATACCAAAGAAAACACATCAAGTCAAGCCCTATCTCAGTACGCACTACAACAAGCAGGTAAGTGAAACAAAGCATACTTATCATTGAAGAAATATAAAAGCACACAAAAAAATAGTTAGAAAAGAGCAAAAAGACAAGAATTCTAGAGGAGCTTTTGGATTTTCTAAGGAGCCCTAAAGAGAATTGAGACAGTAGCTACTCCCAGTGGTACTCATCCTCATAAGCATCTTCACAACCCTCCTTCAGAGGCCCTATCATGAGTGCCTTCATGTGGTGAAGGTGCCAATCTATCATGCGCCTGAGGCATGCTAAGTGTCGGTTAGTCTGGAGCACAACCTCTAGAGTGCGAAGCTGTATTTCCTCTTAGCTCATGTTCGGCGACAGTAACGGCTTAGGCTCCTTCAAGGGGTTCTTCATTAGTTGAGGTCTGGGCTCAGATTTGGGAAGGGCTGAGGTTTCTGGCTTGGGTTTGGGATCGGCCTTGGTCTCGGTTCTGGGTGTTGACCCTAACTTCAGCTTTTCCACGGGAGATTCAATACTTGCATGCTTGAGCAGTCTGCGCAGTCCAGTTTCATTGATAATGCTCTCACAGGGCGTTTCCTTAACATGCCTATATATTCTTAGCTTGACCACGATCTTCTTCACGATGTGGGGATAGGGGAGGGCGTGATTCTTGTGCATCTTGACTGTCAACAAATGAGAAAGGATGAGTCACGACGTGTCGATTATGCTGCATTCGATCACCTCGCGCAACACGCATGCATCAACGATTGGAACTGTATCGCGCTTCTCTTGCCTGGGAATTACGTTGCGCAGAATGATGTAGTGAAGGAGCTTTGTCCTGAAGCTCAGCATGTGCGTCTTTAACTCCTTTGACCGCTCTTTCCCTACCAAGAGATCTGTTAGTTGAGCTTTAATCATCTTGTTAAAGCTTAATCTATTTCTCTTTGTTTTGATGATAACAAACTAATATGTTTAATCTCTTAGTGTTTTTAAGCTTTCCAGGTCATTGCCATATTTGTAAGGATGCGCTTAAGTCACTTAGAGATGCGCTTGACTGGTCACAGTCGCGCTTAACACCAAACGGAGAAAGTAAGTTTCGCAAACGGTGTTTAATAAATCCATTCAAGACCAAGAAGTAAGAGTGATCGAGCTTAGAGGGCGTAGGGACGCGCTTGAATGAAGTTGAAGAAAATTGATCACGAGGTTCCACTGAAGCTTAGGGTGTGCCAGAGCGCAGGAGAACAAATCTAGACGCTTCGAAGGCTGGTAAAGCGGGAGAGTGCAAGTTGCGTGCACAAGAAGGTGCGAGAAGAACTTCACACTCTTTGGGACGCTACTCCAGGGATCGCCAGCGTGGCAAGAGTTTGTTAGAGCTTAAAGCACACGGATTGCTTATGTGGCGTGGATCAACACATGGAGAACAAAACCAAATCACTCCAAGCCGTTGATTAATTCTGGTGAAGTGATCAAGGCACACGGATTGATGAGGTGGCATTTTATTTAGTCTTTGTTTGTTACACGGTTGAGCTATAGGGTTAGCTTAAGACTTGTGTATAAATAAAGTACTATTTCAGTCACTTCAAGGGTGGAAAAAGTAGAGAATATAGGAAGCTAGAGAGAGCTTAAGAGATATTTCGTTTGTAATCAGAGAGTGTTGAGAGTGCCTTTGTTCTCCAGAGCTGAACTGAGAGTATTGTAGAGAGAGTGCTTACGAGTGAGCTTCTCGTGTTGAAGCGAGAGATTGTAATCACTTCTTAATCAATACAAGTGTAGTGGTGAGTTTTATCCCGAGTCAGGTAGTGACTTAGGGTTCTCACCGTTTGGAAATTCTTGTGTGTGCAAATATAGATGCGCTTTAACAACTTAAAGCGCGCTTTATTGTCTGTCTAACCTCTTCCGCACTCAAGGACTTTAGTAAATTCATTACTAATAGTTCATCATAGGTTAAGCGCAAGCCAAGCATTCAAAGCGCAATTGAATCCTTGTTAAGCGCAACTAACATAGGTTAAGCGCAAGCCAAGCATTCAAAGCGCAATTGAATCCTTGTTAAGCGCAACTAACATAGGTTAAGCGCAAGCCAAGCATTCAACGCGCAATTGAATCCTTGTTAAGCGCAACTAAGGCTTAATGAACCTTAGTGACAGAGAACAATAGCTGATCAAAACACGTGTTTTCTACTTTGGTAACGTGTTATTTCCAACAATTGGTATCAGAGCCACATGTTAGCTATTTGCACTAATCCTTTTACAGGTTCAAAAGGATTCTCAAGTCTAGACAATGGCCAGCTTCAACCTCGGTATTTCTCTCGCCAAGCCCCATGTCCTTGTTGAAGGCGAACTTGAATGGTGGCTCACTATGACGAAGAACTACATCCAGCAAACGGACTATCAATGCTGGAAGATCATTGAAAAAGGTGATGAGAAGATCTCCGAGACGGATGACTCAAAATGGGAAGCAAAAGAGTACCAACTTATGGAGAAGAATGCTAAAGCGCGACAACTCATTCTTAATGCCCTTTCAAGAAAAGATATAGACAAGGTAATGTCCCTTCCCACCGCTCAAGATATGTGGAAAGCTATTATAAACATGCACTCTGGCAGTGATGATATGAAGGACAACCGTATCTTTGAGCTTAATCGCGAGTTTTGCTCCATTCGAATGGGGGAAAATGAGCTCGTCTCTGATTATCATTCTCGGTGTCAAATCCTGTATGACAAGATGCTTTCTGCTGGAATGGAGAAGAAAGCTTGGGAGTATTCTATGGCGTTCATTCATGGAGTGAACTCAAAGTATACAACCCTCAAGCAAATTCTTCTTCAGTCCAAGGAAACCCGAGAATTGCCTATCTCTGTTCTTGCAGGTAAATTTAAAGTGCAGGAAATCAAGAACAACGAGGAAAAGCACTCAAACCAAGAAACAAGAGGGATAGCGCTCAAGCTTTCACGTGTACTCGAAAAGCTTGAAAATGATGAAGAAGGAGAAGACGACGATGATAAGGACATCGCTATGATGACTAAGGTTGTGAAGAAATTCTTCAAGAAACAGGGTGGTTTCAGTCAGCGCGATCCTACCTCCAAGCAGCGCGCCCTCAAGGAGTTCACCTGTTTCAACTGCAACGAGAAGGGACACCTTGCTAAAGCATGTCCTCATCTAAAGGTGAATCCAAGCGCAAGCTCCACCGAAAAACAACCCCCTCCTAAACAAGCTTTTGTTTCACTCTGGGGTGAATCTGATGGAGATTCGGATGATGGAGCGCAAGCTGGTGTCTGCTTGATGGCTGGTAGTAGATCAGACTCAGACTCTAGCTCTGATGTTGAGGTAACGGATCTTAACTATGAAATCTTACCCAAGCGCAACCTTATCAATCTTTTAAAAGAATTAATGGTTGATCATAAGTCACTAGCTGATGAAGCTAGGGGACTTCTGGATGAACTTAATAGTTCTAAGGAAGAAGTAGTTGAGCTTTCCAAGCGCTTACATGATAACCCCACTCTCTTGACAAAATCCTGTGAGCGTTGTCATGAAAGCGAGTTGGAAAGAATCTCTGACTCAACCAAGGATGTAAAGCTCGATCAGATCATATCAAAGCTTGACATTCTTACTAAGCTAGTAGAAGTAAAGTCTGTCTCTCAAACAAGCTTTGTGAAAGCTAGACCTGGATTGGGTTATGACCTTCAGGAATCTTCCTCTAACTCCAGCTCTCCTCTATCAAGTGATTTCTCTTCTAAAATCAAATCACTTGAACAAGACCTAACTGTCTACAAGAGTGAAAACTCTCATTTGAAGGGCAGAATAAAGGTACTTGAGGATCAACCTTTAGAAACCAAACAGTGGTTTCATGGGGCAAAAGCGCATCATTTGTATAAGAAACAAGCGCATACCCCAACTAAGCCCTATAAGCCAATGGCTAAATCCAAGGGAAAGCGTCAACGTTATCAACGTTCACATGTTGACAACGGTTGCGCTTCAAAGCACAGAGGTGCGCTTCGTAAAGCGCGACCTCATATTGTGCTTGATCTCAATGACCCTAGCTATTATGAGCCTGTTCATAAAACAAGTGAGTCAATAGCTATGGACAATGTTCCCACGAAGTGTGCGCTTCGTAGGGAACATAGAAATTGATCCTTTTCTTTGCAGAATGAAATGAAGAGTAGAAGATTCATGTTTAGCGATTGTTTGTAACGAGCGATCCACTACGGCTACTCTCATTTCAACATAAGGAAGAAGCACAAGACTTCTTCAGGGCAAAAGGCAAGAAAAGATCACGAGACATATCTAGTACATCATTCAAGGACTTAATATCTCGATGTACACTTTCCACGTGATTATTTGAAGCGCAAGGGCATCAAGCTTATTCACGTATCTTCAGAAGGGCAATTGGCAGATATCTTCACTAAGGCGCTTAATCGTCAGGTATTCTTAAACCTCAGGGTTCAGCTTGGCCTTATTCGACTCCATTAGCTTCAAGGCAATGGCACTGTAAGTATTCTTGTATTTGACTAGAACTAGCGAGCTTAGTATCAAGGTACGAACTATGGTTGCTTGCGCTTGATAGCTTTGAGTCTTCATGCTTTTGATTGATTATTGAAATGAATTAGTATTGAACTTGTCTGACTTGTTTGGCTCGATTTGATATAATCCTAATCCATGCATGCTCTTATTTGCCAAAACATGACAATGGTGATCGTCTTCTACCCATATTACATGCCTAAGAAATGATCCATTGCATAGGTGTCCCTAACCTGACTAGATGTAACGCTTCTCTCGTCCTTTATTGAGCTCTACATTAGAGAAGTATTCATTTGGTGACATAAAGCCTCAATTACCATACTACATGTATATGCACATACGTCCACATCAACTTGAGTGATTGAATGCTCTAATGTCCCCTTTATGAAATGTGCATCTTCCTATTCATGAATTTCTTTACATTGTAGTTTGAAAATTGAACTGGACATCACACTCTCACGTCTACTCATCTCAATCAGTGTTATGCTTCTTCGGTTTTAGCATTCAGTGGAGATTCGGCATGCGCTTCAGTGTTCAGCACATATAAGTGTTACAGTGCATCGCGCTTTGCAGCGCATCAGGGTGGAATTCCTTCCTAGTTGGGTTTGCTTAACGATAAAGAAATACCTTTTAAGCAATTAAAGCGTGCCGCTCGAGTGATGTAACGGCTATAGGTGCGCTGACTGTTGATCTGCTACGTCCTTCCAAGCACTTACTTCACCACTTCATCATCACCAACATCACGCAACGAGATTATGATCGTGATAAGGTGACCATTGCTGACTGTTGTATCATGGTTGCCGTCATCTCTAACCAGTAGCTTCAATGGAAGCGCATAAGGAGAGGGTCGAAAAACGTCTTGGTGAAATAGTGGAGATTATGTCTTCAATGCTGAAGCCAGTCCAGGAGAGGTTTAATGAAGAACGAGGTGGTAATCCTTGAGATGTGGTGATGGTTGCGCTTTTAAAGCGCATTTGCTGATTCTCTCTTTTCACTCTGCTCTGTTTATGTGATTTGTGAATTAGCTCGTTAGGTTTCCAGCTCCTTTTGTGGTAGTTTGTACTCAAATGATACTTAAGTATGCTTTTGATATTTATATCTCTGAGAGCCTTACTAACCTGACTTTTCCTTACTTAAGTTGCTCACTTTTCTCTCTTAAGATTTGTTTGACGTCTTAGCTAGCAAGCGCACTCTACTATCTTTCTTACTGTATGACTTTGCTTTGAATTTTCGATGATGTCAAAAGGGGGAAAAACACAGGTAAATTCCTCTTTGATTAAGGGGAAAGTATGAGATCGTGCTTGAATTCAGGGGGAATTGAAAACTGGTATGGTTAAGTACCTTGGTAAGTTACTTTGATCCAATTCCGAATCTGAATACTTGATTAAATTGATATATTGCCTTCATTTTGGTCACTTAAGAAAGTATTCATGGCTTACCTGTTTACAGTTTGTCATCATCAAAAAGGGGGAAATTGTTAGTTGAGCTTTAATCATCTTGTTAAAGCTTAATCTATTTCTCTTTGTTTTGATGATAACAAACTAATATGTTTAATCTTTTATTGTTTTTAAGCTTTCCAGGTCATTGCCATATTTGTAAGGATGCGCTTAAGTCACTTAGAGATGCGCTTGGCTGGTCACAGTCGCGCTTAACACCAAGCGAAGAAAGTAAGTTTCGCAAATGGTGTTTAATAAATCCATTCAAGACCAAGAAGTAAGAGTGATCGAGCTTCGAGGGCGTAGGGACGCGCTTGAATGAAGTTGAAGAAAATTGATCACGAGGTTCCACTGAAGCTTAGGGTGTGCTAGAGCGCAGGAGAACAAATCTAGACGCTTCGAAGGCTGGTAAAGCGGGAGAGTGCAAGTTGCGTGCACAGGAAGGTGCGAGAAGAACTTCACACTCTTTGGGACGCTACTCCAGGGATCGCCAGCGTGGCAAGAGTTTGTTAGAGCTTAAAGCACACGGATTGCTTATGTGGCGTGGATCAACACATGGAGAACAAAACCAAATCACTCCAAGCCGTTGATTAATTCTGGTGAAGTGATCAAGGCACACGGATTGATGAGGTGGCATTTTATTTAGTCTTTGTTTGTTACACGGTTGAGCTATAGGGTTAGCTTAAGACTTGTGTATAAATAAAGTACTATTTCATTCACTTCAAGGGTGGCAAACGTAGAGAATATAGGAAGCTAGAGAGAGCTTAAGAGATATTTCGTTTGTAATCAGAGAGTGTTGAGAGTGCCTTTGTTCTCCAGAGCTGAACTGAGAGTATTGTAGAGAGAGTGCTTACGAGTGAGCTTCTCGTGTTGAAGCGAGAGATTGTAATCACTTCTTAATCAATACAAGTGTAGTGGTGAGTTTTATCCCGAGTCAGGTAGTGACTTAGGGTTCTCACCGTTTGGAAATTCTTGTGTGTGCAAATATAGATGCGCTTTAACAACTTAAAGCGCGCTTTATTGTCTGTCTAACCTCTTCCGCACTCAAGGACTTTAGTAAATTCATTACTAATAGTTCATCATAGGTTTAAGCGCAAGCCAAGCATTCAAAGCGCAATTGAATCCTTGTTAAGCGCAACTAACATAGTTAAGCGCAAGCCAAGCATTCAAAGCGCAATTGAATCCTTGTTAAGCGCAACTAACATAGGTTAAGCGCAAGCCAAGCATTCAACGCGCAATTGAATCCTTGTTAAGCGCAACTAAGGCTTAATGAACCTTAGTGACAGAGAACAATAGCTGATCAAAACACGTGTTTTCTACTTTGGTAACGTGTTATTTCCAACAAGATCTAGTGTCTCGGACTTGCCAGAGGGTCAATTCTTTTTAGGCAAGGAGGCGTACCCTTTGCCTGTGGGAAGTCGAGCACTTTGGTGAGCAGCTTGAGATTCATTGTCTTTGGCTCGTCTCCCCAGGGGATCTGACCCATTGAGTAGAGTTGTCCAAGTGAGAGCGGCATGACCACTAGGGCACTATAGAATTTGCGCACTTCCTCTTGGTCTACAGGAAGGGCTCGTCCTCTGCTCGGACCAACGTATCCGTTCTAGTGAAGCAACAGTGGTAGCACCATCAAATTCGGTCAGGCCCAGAGTGCTCCAAAAACCCTTGGCCGATTATCAGCGGTTCGATGACTACCCACATTGTGAAGTTGCCTTGCACCAAAGGGAGACTGAGTGACGAGTCGCTTTCAGTAGTAACAATGGCCTTGGACGAGAGCCCTTTGTGGCACTTTTGAGAGGTGGATGAGGGAGTGATTTCCAGGGGCCGTTTATGGGAGGTCTGGTGTGGTGGAGAAGGGGGAGTAGTAAGAGTGAGAGTTGTGGAGGTAATGGCAAGAGGTTGTTGTGTAGATTCATCGTGCATAGAGGTTGCGAGTGACGCTTTGTAGAATCGGTAGAGGATGCCTTTGGCTCGGTAGAGGAGATGTGATGGATAGGCTCGGCATTTGGACGGTCTTCCTCCATAGGGGTTGGTACTGTAGGATGGGAGGCAATGTGTGGTAGGAGGAGGAGGTGGTGAGGACGAAGGCTGAGGAGTGGGTACCTTTTATTGGACTAGGGAGAGAGGCTTGTGAGTAGCTGGTATGTCGGAGACTTGCACCATTGAGGTGGATGGTGGAACTGAAGAGGTGGCGGCGGAGTTCTCCATGAAGGCCTGAAATTTGAGGAAAGCTGCCCATTACTCTACGTTGATGTTCTTGGGATTGGCCACTTTGTGTTTGAGAGAGTAGATTTGTAGGGGATATGGGTTCGAGTAAGGGAGAAGTGTAGATTTGAGAAATGAGGGCTTGTGAGAGATGAGAGCTTAAGTATAGGGAGTGAATAGTGTGAAAGTGGTGAAGGGGGGCTGAATCTAGTATGGAGGGATATTTATAGAGGGTGGCGAACGTTCGAATCACAACAACTCAAATTCGAATCAGGAACGACGCCTCGTTTTTCGCAGAATCAAGTGGCCGTTGGTGAGATGGTGAGTAATGAGTGCCTATAAGGTAGTCGACCGTTAAGACGCTCGGTCCCTATAATTCTGTCGGTCCCTATTCTCAGTTCCTAATCTAATCTGTGCTTCACTCTGTTCTTGGTTACTCGGTCCCCAAGGACATATTACTTAAAATCTTCACTTGCCATCTCTTATACTACTCGGTCCCCATTTGCTTACGTGTTGTGTCTCAGTTCCCATACTTGATAGGGTAATTTAACTCGCTTAAGCACATAATAATTTCACATGCATAAAGGAACATAGAAGCTCTTTTAAAACTAACAAGTACTAAGCATATATGGGTAAGATTTTTTGACATCTCAGTGAATATTCCTAGTTGTGGCTTATTTGGTCATAGGGAACGTAACACTAAGATCAAGGCTAAGAGACTGGCCTATAAGCACGAATCATATCTGGGGGGCTTGATCATATGTTTAAGAATCAATCATCGTGCATATATATAAGGGCTTGAAAATGAAGAGCATGCATATGGATCACATTTTAGCAAGCAATAGTGCAATCCTAGAAGGGCCTAATCAAGCATTTATCAATTAGCATGACACTGGGCATGCGAAGGACGTATATCGTTTGTAGCGTACATTCTAGGTTCGCGCATGTATTAGTCCTAAGTTCACAAGATTAAAAAAAGCATTGAATTACATAAGATCAAGGGAAAAGGCTTACATGGAAAAAGATACTTCATGAAGGGGGATCAAGCCCAAGTGAAGTATGAGTTTGATGAATGGTTCCTTGTTCAAGGCCTTGGTGAAAATGTATGCTATTTGATCCTCAGTCCTACAGTGGGTGAGCTCTATGTGCTTCTTCTCCACATTGTCTCGAAGGAAGTGATGACGTACGTCAATGTGCTTGGTTCGAGAGTGATGCATATGGTTCTTGGAGATATTGATTGCGCTGGTGTTGTCACACCTTATTTCAATTGAGCCCATAGAAATACCAAAATCCTTGAGTTGTTTCTTGATCCATAGGAGTTGAGCACAACAAGAAGCGGCTGCAATGTATTCTGCCTCGGTGGTGGACACAAGTACTGAATTTTGCATGCGAGAGCCCCAAGATACGAGACAGGGGCCTAGGAATTGTGCCATACCTGAGGTGCTCTTTTGATCAACAAGATAACCTGCATAGACAGCGTTTGTGTATCCAACAAGGGTAAAATTGCAGTTCTTAGGGTATCATAAACACAGGTTATCAGCCCCTTTCAAATAGCGAAGGATACCTTGATAATAGCAACGTGCAAATCCCTTGGATTGGATTGAAAACGTGCACAAAGGCTCACTGCAAAAACAATATCGGACCTAGAGGCGGTTAAGTACATCAAAGATCCTACCATACCTCTATAGAGTGTTTCATTCGCCTTTAGTACATTGAGGTCTACATCAAGATTAGTGTCGGTGGACACTGGAGTGTAAAGGGGCTTGTTGTTGTCCATCCCAAACTTCTCTATGATCACCCTTAGGTAATTTTGTTGATGAATTTGAATGCCTTCAGCCTTTTGTACCACTTGTAGTCCGAGAAAGAAGTTGAGTTCCCCTATCATGCTTATGTTGAACTTGCTGCTCATCACATCTTTGAATTTTTCTACAATTGACATGTTAGTGGAGCCAAAAATAATATCATCAACGTATACCTGAACCACTAAGATGTTGCCCTTTTGTTCCTGGATAAAGAGCGTCTTGTCAATTTTTCCCCTCCCGTAGTTATTGGCGAGGAGATACTCGGAGAGACACTCATACCATGCCCTTGGTGCTTGCTTTAGCCCATAGAGGGCCTTGTCTTGGAAATACACATGCTCTGGGTGTGTCGAGTCCTCAGTGCTTGGAGGCTGCTTCACATACACTTCTTCGTTGAGCACACCATTAAGGAAGGCCATCTTCACATCCATTTGAAACATCTTGAAGCCCTTATGTGAAGCGAAGGCAATTAAAAGACGAATGGCCTCTAATATGGCAACTAGAGCATAGCTCTCGTCATAATCGATCCCTTCTTGTTGATTGTACCCTTGTGCTACTAAACGTGCTTTGTTCCTTACCACAGCTCTTGAGTCATCAAGCTTGTTTTGAAACACCCCGTGAGTTCCTATGATGGTGCGATTGGAAGGCTTAGGAACTAGATGCCATACTTTATTCCACTCGAACTCATTAAGATCTTCTTGCATGGATGCCACCCAACTGGATCAAGGATGGCCTCTTTGATGTTCTTAGGCTCAGTGGGTAAGACAAAGGCGTTGAAGACACAAAGGCTGGTTCCTTAGTGGTTTCATCAAGTGCTTCATCGATTGCCTATGGAGGTGCTAGTTGAGCTACACAAGAGCGAGTGTGAATTCCATAGTGAACTGAGGTGAGCATGTTCTCTGGAGGGTGAGCACCTTGTTGTTGAAAGGATCTAGTGGAGGCTCTGTACTCTGAGCTATGTCTGTATGAGAGGGACCTTCTTTATCATTTGTCTGAGTCTGGGCCTGAGGGAACTGAGACTGTGTAGGGAAGGGCGAGTGAATTTAAGACTTTAGGAGGAGGGGCTCAGTCAATATCTGAGGATGCCTCTAAGGGGAGACTTCTGGGAACGGGTCGGAGGTATTTGACGAAGAAGAGAGGAATGTTCCTTCATCAAACACTACATGTATGCTCTCCTTGAAGGTTCTTGTTCTCTGGTTGAACACCTTGTATGCCTTGCTTGCTGGGACATAGCCAAGAAAGATGGCTTCATCACTTCGTGCATTGAACTTGCCTAAATTATCTTTCCCATTATTCAACACGTATCACTTGCATCCAAATACCCTGAAATAAGATATGCTTGGAGGGTACCCTTGATCAGCTCGTACGGGGTCTTGCCTAGTGAAGGACGTAGAAGATCTCAGTTGGTGATGTAGTAGGCAGTGTTCACCTCTTCATCCCATAGAGAGGGAGTGACTCCACTTTGGAGTATCATGGTGCGCGCCATTTCTACTAACGTTCGGTTCTTTCTTTCAACCACTCCATTCTGTTGTAGAGTCCTAGGGGCTGAGAAGTTGTGAGCGGTTCCCCTTTTAATGCAATATCTCAGCATATCTTAATTCTCAAATTCAGTTCCATGATATGATCTTATAGAGCGCACCTTAAGAGATGGAGAATTCTCGAGTAAAGTGACTAGATCGATGAAGCGCGAGAAGGATTGATCCTTGGAGCGCATGAATAAGGTCCAGGTGGTCCTTGAGTAGTCATCAACGATCACAAATATGTAGCGTGCTCCACCAGGGCTTTGAACACGCATTGGCCCACAGAGATCCATATGAAGTAGCTCAAGGGGCTTCTTTGTTGTGATGTCCTGCTTAGCTTTGAACGAGCTCCTGACTTGCTTTTCCTTGACACAATTAGAGGTAAGCTGTGGACTAGCTTCTTTTCACGTAGCTTATGTAGAAGATGTATATTGACATGCCCTAGTCATTGATGCCATAAGTCGGTTTGATCTTCTATAGTAGCCAGACAAAGGTGACTCTTTGGGATAAAAATAGAGTCAAATATGTACGTGGTGTTGACTCGCTTTCCCCTTAAAATGATTTCCCTAGTAGCGTTTCTAACAAATCACTTCAAGGTAGTGAAAGTCACCTCGTTTGGTCCCTCATCACAGAGTTGAGCTCGCTTAAGAGATTGTAGCGAAGGCTCTCCAAAAAGTTCACCATCTGAATCTCTATCTCGTCATTGAGATGTACCTTTCCATGCCCAATGATTTCTCTATATATCTTGTCACCAAATGATACACTTCCACTGTCATATTATTGAAAAAATCGTATTCTCTCCTTGTCTCCGGTCATATGACATGAGCATCCACTGTCTATGTACCATTTGTTCTAGTTGCTCAAGTTTTCCTGCAAATAGGCAATCAAACTTTTGGAACCAATTGAAGCTAGTGGATTAGCTTTCTGATTAGTATGAGGATAGGTACTATGATTGAGCCTTTGGCCTTTAGATTAAGAGGCACACACTAAGTAAGAAGCATCATTCAAGCTACTCATTCACATGTAGTGCGAGTGGGTGACCTGTATGCCTTTTTACTTAGCGCTTGCTTCTTCTTATAAGTGTGTATAGTGTGACCATTGTTACCACATAATCTGTCACCATTCATTGTACTTCACATAACCATATTTACCCTTTCCAAGTCTAAAGGGCTTCCTATCCTTAATCTTGGGATCTGGTATGTTTGTGGAATTCCCTTGGGCTTGGATCACATACATCTTATGAGCCTTTTCCCCATGAAACTAGTAATTATCACCCCTAATGGTTGTTCAAGTGCCTTAACCTTTTTCTCTAAGATTCATTCTTGCTTCTACAGATTTGAAGCGCCTTGTCTAAGGTCTCAACTCTTTCACTTAATTCTCTGGTGAGATTTTCATTAGCGCTCAAGCACTTGGAGGAATCTAAGTCATATCCTAATCCAGGTCTAGCCTTTACAAAGACAGTTTGGTTCACCGTTTTCTCATTAATAGATTTTGTTAATTTGATGATCTTCGTAACAATTATCCTTAAGTCATTTTCTACCTTGAATTCTAAATCCTTTGACGATCCCTCTTGAGGTTGCTTAACCTTGCATCCCTCGTAGGATTTCGTCATCAGAATCAGTTCCCTAGATTTTACTAAGGCCTTTTCTTTATCATCTAACCTAGTGGACAAGTCTAGACATTCGTTACGTAGTTCAGTTACTTCCTCTTCATATTCTATGATTTGAGATTCTAAAGTTTCAGTGTCTTCTAGTAGCCCCTTAATCAAATTAATCAGGTCTTTCTTTTCAAGCACGTTTAAGCGATTAGGGAAGGAGTCAAGAGTTTTTACCTCAGAAGTGAGAGCCTCTGTGTTGTCCATGAGACATTGGCCTTGGAATCCCTCGTGAAGGTCAACTTCATTATCTTCTTCTTCCCATGATGAGAAAAGTTCCTTCTTCTCGGTGGCCTCTAATTTTGAATTGGTGAACATCTTGGCGAGTTGTCCCTTCCTTTGACAGTTATAGCACGTGTACTCCTTGAGATCATGCTTAGCCAAGGATGATTATTTTCCTGGTCCAGCTCACTTCTTAAACCATTTCTTTACCATCTTTGTCATGAGAGCGACTTCTGTATCATCGTCCTCATCGTCTTCACCTTCATTGATGTCGATATTCTCAAGCACCTTCGTGAGATTCAATGTTGTTCCAGTGGCTTATTTTACTCGTAAGCCCTTTAGTGAGTCAGCATTCTCTTGGTCTAAGAACTTGCCAAATATGTCGACTACTGGAAGCTTCTTGCAGTCTGGAGACATGAGAGCGATTCATCGAGTGAGCTCGAATTTTTTTCTCATAGCATAGATGACATCCAGTGTTTGCTCTGAGGGGGAAACAACTACGCCAGAGGCAGTCAATTTGTTGATCAGAATTGTGAAGCGCGACCGACAAGCTGATGCGCTTTCACTAAGGAGTTGTTTGAAGGACTGAAACTCCCTTTGAATCGTGAACTTTCTGATATCCTTCTAATCTTCGCTCCCTCTGTGTATGAAGATGATATCCTACATATCTTTGGTCGTTTGTATGCCAATGACTTTGTCAATATCCGTGCGGGTGAGTCCACACAGGATCAGTTGTCAAGCTTTCGCATTCTTCTCCATCTTGGTGTAGTGCTTTGGTTGCCATTCCTCTCTTGCCTTCAACTCTGGAAGCACCTCGTCTCCAAGTTCTATAATTTTCCAACATTGGTAGTCTTGGGTTTGAATGAACGTCCTGTGCACTCCCATCCACCAATCAAGTTCTCCTTCTCAAAGTCGGTGAGGCTTATTGAGGGACATGCCGAGGTTGAATTCAGAGTTCTTCATTGCGGTATTGGAATTGGATCATGCTCTGATACCAATTGTGGATCGTGAAGATCTTAGCCCTAACTAAAGATTGAACTTTTGTGCAGAAATACAAGAATAAGAACAATTAAACACTAAATTCCAAAACAATTGTTGATTTGATTTCTCGTAGGACTTACAACTATTAGGTGAACACACAGTTCTCAGTTTCTTCCTAAACTCTCCTAATTATTGTCTAAGTCCTAAATCAAGATGAACTCTCTCTCTCTCGTGTTCAACAACAACGTTAAAGGTAAATGAACTAAGCTATTTATACTATGGCATAATCACCGTGAACTAGTTAACTAAAAGCATGATAATAATAAATAAACTACTAAATCTAAACTAGCCGAGTATAATAACAAACTTGCTTCAACAACTAAGATCTCGAATCTGGTAAATATTTTGGCGTATCAAATCTTTCCTTCTATAGCGCCTTGAAAGATTTATTTCCATATATACGCGCTCGGTCCCCTTCAGTGTATTCATTTCCCTTGAGCGCGTCCTCTTTATATAGCGCTTTACTCCTCAACAGCTTTATTCTTCACTCTTTGTGTTCGGTTCCCTCCAGTAGCACTCAGTTCCCTTTCTCCTGATTAAGCACGTTAAGCGCTATTCTTCACGCTGGACTCGCTCTTGTATCTCTACTTCAGCTCGTTGCACTCCATGCATAAATCACCTAATTAACTCAAAAGCTATCGATTTCCTGTGGTATCTCACTCAATACACATATTATTTCATAAGCTTGTTTGTTATCATTAAAACTGAGGCATTATTAGTTACAAGAACTAAGCGGCTAGTTCATATAACCAACAAAAAGCATTAATAACAATGAAATTGTAAATAGTAAATTGAAAGATGTAGTGAAAAGGTTGGAATTTAAGAATGAGTCATCTCATGACAAGCTAATTGCAAGACACGTGTTATAGAGAAATATGTTCTATAAGTAAGTAAGGCTAACATTCATAATTATGTTTAATATCAATAAGGAAGAATGTCCTTAATAATTGAATTAAAAATAATATTAAAATCTTATTAGTTGACTATTATTTTCAGTAATGGTGAGTTGACTACACTTTCACCTATCTCAGAGTGAAACACCCAAATGGAGTACGCTAGTTTCAGATATGCAAGGGAAGCTGGTATTTCGTCCACCTACTTCTCTTAACATTTCATCCGGTGTACACTGAGTACAAAGATGTCCGATGCCATCACCGATGTCCGATGCCACCACCGACGTCCTATGCCATCACCAGCGTCTGCTGCCTATGAGCTTCACCCATGTACATAGAAGGAAGAGTTGCTTTAGCCTGTATTGCAGTTTTGTCTTTTTTATAGCCTAAATTTTTCTAAAGGATTTGTTATAACCTAATTTTTCATACATAGGAGAGACTGAATTGATTAAAATAAACTAAATTGGCCAATGTCTATTATAACTAAACCCCATCCAACTTAAAATCCAATGTTTGTCACTTTACCCTTTCAATGCCTAATTAAACTTTGTGGGCCTTCATGCTTTGGATTGGGATTCTATTTCTGCAGTCTTTGACTCGTTGCTCTCCGTTGCATAGTAACATTCTCTACTTATTCCTCTTTCTAAATTTCCGGCAAAATACGCCATTGGAGGCTGCAAATCTACCTCTCTATTTCTCTCATTCTCAGCTTCTATAAATGGTATCCGGTGAAAATAGATAGATTTGTCTTCTCTTATCAGTTTCTAGGTTGTTCAATCTCAATTTCACTATCATCGGCATCTTTCTCCACCACTATTCATAACACCAGTGAGAAGGAATCCACCACTGTTGTCCAAGAAATCTCTCATCTTTTTAAAGATACGAATTGGAAGCATCAACTCGAATCTTCTCCCGATTTAGCCAGCAAGCTCATTCCTTGAATTGTTGAATCCGCAATTCACAATAATTGCTCCTCAGTTCCTATTCTTCTCCATAGGTAAGTCAAGATGGGGCATATTATTAACAAAGACGGTGCCTTTGAACAATTGTTCTTTCTCTCTCCTCTCGTCACCCATCAATCATCACCCTCTTCTTCGTAGATCCACGAAAGAAAACCCTTTTTGATAGAAAATGACACAATTTCTTCTACCACCGACCTCTAGCAAAAACTTCGTTGATAATCGATTTCCAGTCCCGTCTTGCTAGTTCTCTTCTCTTTGTTCGCAATCAACATTTGCAGGTCTCTGATAACTTGGATACTACAACCAATTTCTTTAACAAAACCTACTAAAAACATAACCCCATTTTTTAAAAAAGGAACCCAATTTTCAGAATCCCGTTAAAGAATATAATAAGTGGGCCGATGTCCATTCAAATTAAAATCCAATCCAAATACATATAAAGACAAGATAAGGTACTATTCATTCGGTGGAGTTTGAAATTTAAGTAGTACAAATATACTAATTAAATATATACAAGGTGTTTTTGACGAGATTCGGTAGACCGAAAAACTAAAAAACTAAGATGAAACGCGGAAGCAAAAACAACAAGAATAATTATGATTTTATAGATTTTAGGGCTCAAATGGAATATCAAAATCACAAGGTGGAAGAGAAGGACAAAAAGCAAAAAACGGAAGTGTAAGAACTTACACGTCATCGATGAACAGATCAAACTCACTAAGGAAGAACCAGTGTCCTTCAGAGCGAGAACAACTATGGATATGATCTCCAAGATATATCGTCTAGTAAAAGAACTTTAAAATGCTCAAACAGAGCCATAACATGAAACAAACAAAAAGGAAGAAAGCCTAGAAAACACTCTCAAGGAAATCAGTGCAACTCACGCCTGATGAGCATAGTGCGACCCTAGAAGCTTAAGTACTAGGTGCTTCCAACACGTGCTTATCCTCGATGTCACGTGTACTCTGGTCAGTGTAGTTAGCATAGTGTTAGCTAAGGGTGATACCCTTAATACTTATCTCTTGTTTTGGTGAAAATAAATTAGTTATCTCACTATCTCTTTGAGTTTCAAGTGTTACAGACTCATAGGAAAAAAGATAGTAATCCTGCTTAAAGTGCAAGAGAGTCTTTTAAAGCATTGAAGCAGCACAGTAGAGTAGCTGAAAGAGTAGCAGTTTAATGAAAGAGTGAAGCACGGGGCTAATACTTGAAGGAAGAGCGTGAAGCGCGACTGAATTCAAGACTCCACTTGTTCTAGCTAAAAGCACGTGTTAATATGAAGATTCAAGTTGCATTTAAATGGGCACGTGTTACTTCTAGAAAGCATGATCAACAAGTTGATGTAGTCGTTGTAACATCAAGAAATGGATTCTTGCTAACCAATTAGAATGAAGAGGTCTTGATGACATGGCTAGATCGACTCAAATGTGAGAAGCTCGTCGATAGCTCAACTATACATAGAGAAGAGAATTAGGAAAGCAAATCACTTCTTTCTGTTATTCTATTTATAGATGAAAATAAAGTGTTTAGTGTGTGTGATATGAGTTTATTATTTGTAAGAGTTTAATTGAGAACTTTCTCGAGTGAAAGAGAGAGAAAAAGATTAGAGTGAAAGAGTGTTGTTCAACTCTCAATGTAAACTGCTTAAAGAAATATAATAGATCAACGTGAGTTTTATCCTAGATCGAAAGATCAAAGGTTCGTACAGTAGAGAATTTTTTGTCAACCATGTATTACACTTGTTTCTGTTTTTAGGGACTGAGTCGTTCTTAAATCTCAGTTCACATTAAGAGTTTGATCTAGCAATTGGTATTACAGATTTGGAAAGGTTGATCAAGCTTCTTCGACAATGACAAATGATAATAATACCAACAATTTCACATTGGGGATCTCACTCAACAACTCCCATGTGTTAATCCCTGGCGAGCTCGATTGGTGGATAGCCATGACCAACAATTGCATCAAAAAAAATGACTATCAATGTTAGTGGGTAATTGAGAAGGGCGACGATATTGTTCCTAAATAACTTGCAGATAAGAAGTGGGACACCAAGAAGTACACTATCATGGAGAAGAATGCCAAAGTTCAACAACTTATCCTCATCTCGTTATCCAGGAAAGATGTTGACAAAGTCATGAGCATCCCAATTCCAAAAGAGATGTGAGAAGCTATCATCACCATGCAGAGAGGGAGCAATGATATGCAAAACAACCACAAATTTGAGCTATAATGAAAATTCCACCCCTTCAAGATGGAAGAATCTGAAACGATATTAGACTACCACTCAAGATTTCAAATCTTAGTTGATAAGATGTCCTCTACATGAGTGAAGGTAGAAGGATGTGAGATGTCTCTAGCTTTTATCAATGGAGTCAACAAAAAATTCGACACCACTAAATGGATCATGCTAATGAACAAGGAGACAGAGGAACTACCAGTAGCTACTCTCGTTGGGAAGTTTCACATACAATAACTTCACGATAAGGAGCAAGATAAATCAACTAGAGAAACTAAAGGCACTGCACTAAAGCCCACTAAAGTGCTCAAGCACATGGAGAATAAGGAATCCAGTGACCAAGATAATGACCTCGAAGTAGCCATGATGAGTAAGATGGTGAAGAAATTCTTGAAGAACAAGTCATCCTACAAGAAAGACAAAGAGACCTCAAAGATTATGTTTGCTTTAACTGTCAAGAGAAGGGGCATCTTGCAAAGACTTGTCCCAGTGACAAGGTTGTAGCTAGCTCAAGCGGCCCCAAGAAAGATTTCTTCACAGTTTGGGGCAACTCTGATGATGAGCTAGACATTGGAGAATGGACTCAAGGGAAATGTCTGGTAGCTATTGACAGTTCCGATGAAGATGAACCAGTGCATGTATCTTTCCTTAAGCTTGATCTCTTATATAAGGAAGACTTGATACTCATTCTTAAAGGATTCAATGAAGATAATGAAACTTACATCAACATGTGAATGAATATATTGAAGAAAATAATGAATTTTGCATTGAAACTGTTGAACTATCCAAGAAGTTGCATGCTAAGACTACCTTAATGACCAAATCTTGTAAAAATTGTAAAGGAAATTGTCGACATGGAATATTTGAGTCCATAATGAACAATAATCTGGACTTAATTGTTAACAAGCTCAACCAGCTTACTAAGTCTATCAATGATAAGACTAGTAATCAAATAGTCTTCGTCAGAGCTAGACATGGTTTGGGCTATGACTTTCATGTTGATACCTCATCTTCTTCCAGTGACTCTTTGACTAGGGAATTGACTGCAAAAGATCAATTCTCTAGATAAAGCATTTTATTCTTGCAAAAGCAAGAATGAACATCTGAAAGGAAAGATAAAGGTACTAGAGAAAGAACCAAAAGAAATCAAGAAATAATTTAATGGTGCTAATGCTCAAAAAATGTATGTGAAGCAAGATAAGAAACAATATGGTGACATCCTTCTTAGAGGATATGGCGAGATCAATGCTGCTCTCCAGATTTCTAGAGGATGTGGCGAGATCAATGCTACTCTACAGTGGTATCCCCCACTATTGGGCGCAAGCAGTAAGTACAACATGCTACATCATCAACAGGGCGATGCTAAGGCCCTTAATAGAGAAGACGCCGTATGAGCTTCTTAAAGGGCGAACACCAAAAATCTCCCACCTTAAAGTGTTGGGTTGCAGGTTCTATGTCCACAACAATGTGAAGGACAACCTAGGAATATTCGATCCAAGGAATGATGAAGCCGTCTTCCTTGGATACGCATCTACAAGCAAGGCCTACAAAGTCTTAAATAAGAGAACAAAGAGGATTGGATAAAGCATCCACGTGAGGGTTGATGAGCAACTCTTGAAACCTTCAACTTCATTAGATCAAGACTCTTTTTCAACAAGTACCTCTTCTTCACCTCCTACCAGTTCTCTACATGAACATCTCACTCCACCAACTTCAGATGATGGAAGTGATGAAGAAGAGCAAGCACATGGTAATCTCCCTTCAAGTGAGGATGATATGCCTGATCTTGAAGACTCTATTCAAGAAGAATCTAAAGCGAGTCACCCTTTAGGCAAAGAGAATCACCCTACAGATGAAGCAAGTCTCCCTTCAGATGAAGCGAGTCTCTCTTTAGATCAACCGAGTCTTTGTTTAGCTTCAACGAATCATGCTTATGTTGAAGTAAGACCTGCTACAGTTGAAGGGAGCACTTCTACAACTCAAGCGAGTGTTCCTACTACTCTCACTGAAGGAAGCTCATCTCTCTCTGAGTTCCATGATGCCATAATGGTTAAGACTAGAAACTACCAGCAAAAGAAGTCTAACCATGTGGACTAAATTATCAAATTCTTTCAAAACGGGAATTCAGACGCGCTCCTCTCTTCATAAATTGTTTGACTTCAACACCTTTGTATTTTTGGAGGAGCCAAAGAAGGTTCAACAAGCTCTTAAAGACCCTTACTGGATAGTTGCCATGCAAGATGAACTCCAGGAGTTCGAGCGCAACAAAGTCTTCCATTTGGATCTACAACCATCCAACAGAACCATCATTGGCACTAGGTGGGTCTTCAGAAACAAGCTCGATGATCAAGGCATTGTTGTACGCAACAAGGCAAGTCTAGTAGCTCAAGGATATAACCAGTAAGAAGGCATTGATTGTGATGAGACATATGCACCAATAGCTACACTTGAAGTTATACGTCTTCTCATAGCCTTTGCCTCTCACAAAGGGTTCAAGCTCTTACAGATGGACGTGAAGACAACTTTCCTCCATGAGACTCTAAATGAGGAAGTGTATGTGAAGCAGTCCCCTGGCATTGAAGATCAAGAGCATCAAGATTATGTATACTATCTGGATAAGGCTCTATATGGGCTCAAGCAAGCTCCAAGACCTTGGTATGACTATTTATCCGAGTTTCTCACCAACAATTACTACAAAAGAGGTACAGTTGACAAGACACTGTTTATCAAGGAGCACAAGCATGATATCCTTATTGTTCAAGTTTATGTCGATGATATCATTTTGGCTCAACCAACCTGTCCCTTGTAGATGAGTTCAAGAACACAATGAGTAGCAAGTCCAACATGAGCATGACAAGAAAATTGACCTTCTTCTTAGAACTTCAGGTGGTTCAAAAGTAGGAGGGAATTCAAATCCACCAGTAGAAATATCTTAGAGAGATACTAAAGAAATACAACATGGAGAATAGCAAGCCTTTCCCTACTCCTATATTCATTACAAGAAAGCAAGATGCTGATCTAACTGGTGAAAAGGCCGATGAGACTAGATATCATGGAATGGCGGGACCCCTTATGTATTTCACAAGTTCCATACCTAACATAGTCTTCGCAGTTAGTCTGTATACGCGATCTCAGGGTGATCCAAGGGCGACTCATGTCGCTAGCATCAAGAGTATTCTCACTACCTTAGAGGCACTGAAAATTTGTGCCTTTGGTACCCTAAAAGTGGTGATTTATCATTAATAAAATAAATTTATGTTGATTATACATGCCATCGTGTAGATAGGAAGAGCACTTTAGGGGCCTTGTCTCATCTCCTAGTGTTTAAGGAAGAAAAATTCAATCGCGCTTTCAACTACAGAGGTTGAATACATAGCTGTTGCAACGTGTTGTTCTCAGCTAACTATGTCTCAAACAACAACTCAATGACTTTGGAATCTCGCTTGGACCATTGGAGATAAGGTGTGACAATAAAATCGCGATAAATATCTCAAACAATCATGTTTATCACTCAAGAAAAAAGCACATTGATGTTCACCATCATTTTTTGACAAGTCACGTGGAAAAGAAGAATATAGAGCTTGCACACTGTCAAACTAAAGAGCAAATAGAGAACATCTTACCAAGGCCCTAAACAGATTTCCTTTTCTTCATCTCAGGCTACTATTAGGGATGATCTCCCTTGATTCAAGCTAGCCCTTCAAGCGATGTAAGTTCCCTCTAACTTTGACTAGAGTTATCTACTTAGTACTATATTGGGAACTTTAGAGTGAAGTATGTCCCTAACCAACATTTAACTATGTCTCTCGCATGATCGTGTATAATATTTTCAAAAGGACTATCTATCATGCTTACTTGTTGCATTTAACATGATAATATGATCACTCTTTTGCATGCTCTTCAATTTTAATCCACAAAATAGACATGAGGATCGCTTCCAAGCCTATTACAAATCCCCCCATAGATGATTCATGTATATCAGTTGGTCCAATACCTGGATTCTGTGTTCCACTCCCTAGACCCATAATCCACACCAGGAGTATCTATAGATAACAACAAAAATCCTACCTTATGATTTCTATGTGTACACATGTAATTTACTTGAGTATTTATTATCACGCTTCAAATAAAATATGTGTACAAGATCACAATTTATATGTCGCTTATGAGGAATTAGGGAACTATATGGGGACCGAGAATAATATCTAGCCATTTCTGGGTTTGTGAGCGCATTTATTGCGTTAACGGTTACTCCGAGTTTGAAGGAACTTTTTGGTTCCCTATGTCTGCAGATGCACTTGATTTCCTCCTTTGTTCAGCGTGATGGCCAGTCTGTGAATTTTTTATTGTTATACTTTCTAGCCATTATTTGTGATCGTTGCAGCTTTTGAGCCGTTTGACTTAGAGGCATTGGAGTGTCCTTCATCCTTAAACAAGACCCATTATAAAAGGCTCGGTATAATCCCTCTATCCATTACCGCTTTCAGAACTCACTTACTAATATTCTCCATCTCTCTCTTCATTCAAACACTCTCAAGCTTTCACCCTCTCATTCTCAAATGGCCTCATCAAGAAACACCACTAAGGTTGAGATGACAGAGGAAAAGCTCAATGCATTCTTGGCCTTCACAACTGCTCAAGATATGGCAATCCCAGACATAACCTCTCCCACCAAATCAGCTGCCCAAACCAAAGTCCGTACCTCCTCACAATACCTATCACCACGAAAGAGCATGCTCATCAAAAGGCTTCTACTATTGATCTCACTTCCAAGGAAACGACTCCAAGGAAAAAATAGCCAGCTTGTTTAAGAAGAAGGTTGCCGTGATTGCCTCTGGGAATCAAGTCACAAGAAGCATGAGAAGGCAATTGTGCCTCTTGTTGTTGAGAACGAGGAAGAGTAGCTAGCGCCTCTCTAGCATGAAGTGACATGACACATCACTCAACTCCCCCTTCTAAGCACTAGAGATTCCCAATCTGTAGCCAAGAAAAACCTCAAGCGCAAGATGCTTGATATCGAGGTTGAGAATAAAGAGGAAGAAATGGAATAAGAGGAAGTAGAATAATATGAAGAGGAAGAGAAGGAGGTCGCGCCTAGTGTAGCACAAAGGCGTTTACCAATCTCAAGAAATATCTTGCAAGACACACTGCAAAGCCCATAAAGGCCACCTCCACCTCAAGTTCAACTCCACTCCCTCCAATGAAGTCTGGCATCCCCAGACGCGAATGTCTCGAGCCCCAAATCGTCGCTCCAAAAACTTGGAAGCATTGATGACAAACTTCGAGATAGTTGATGTTCTACACTTGCTTAATCTCCAAGGATGGGAAAAGCTAGAGACGGCGTTATCACAGAATACCTGGAAATGGTTCACTTGTTCTATAGAAACTTCACCGTTGGTGCTCCCGCTGATCCATCTCTCCCTTCAGAAATGGTGCACTTAGTGTGAAACAAAAAGAACTACTATGTCACCGTCGACATGTTCATTGAAGTTGTTAACCTGGATATTGGGAGGGTCTTAAACTAGGTTCCAAAGAAAAACTGGCCAAGAGGATCAAAGGACATCAAGGCCAATCGATTTAGGCACCAAGAGAAGCGTGATACAAGGAACATCGAAGATGGTGTTTGATGGATAAGGTGCTAAGGGGGAAGTTAATTATACACCTCAAATCATGTTTACGCATATGTACACATGCAGGTCTTATACAATACACTCCCTTCCCTAACCCCACATCATCAAGCGCATATTGGAGAAGCCGGAGATACACTCCAACCAAGTAGAAGATTTTTGACAACGTGATCACAAGCACTTGTGTTGATAGGCTCGATAGTTATCCGACTATAGATGAAGTAGTCAAGATGGCTTCACTCTCTATCTCAAGGAATCCCATCAAGACTGATGAAGAGCATGAAGATCAAACTTAAATGATTTATCGTGTTGAGATAGCTATCAGGGCCTTTGCTAAGCTCATGACTAAAGCTCAACAAAATATTGAGTTGCTTCAAGAGAGAAATAAGCGTGCTTGATCTCCCTCTCTTCCATATAACTCCCAATAGCTTAAACAACCTCCTTAGGTATTATCTGCCTATTTGCCTATTTTTGTGAGCTATTTGAGTGAAATTAATATAATTATGTTTTTTAGATTTCATATTCGACTTGCTATATGCTTACTCAATTGCATGCTTAACTGACACTAATAATCTTCATAAACTTTCATTTCTCTAGAGAGTAGCGTGAAAGTACTAAGTCTCTACAGTTTCCTTTGTTTGTACTTAGTCAGATTGCTTAGATGATGTTAAAAGGGGGAATAGATGTGCAGATATGTTTTATAAGGTTAAAGAGGAATTAGATCTATATTGTTCTAAGGAAAAAAAAAATAATCTGTTACAGGTTCAGGGGGATGATAGACACGTCTACAACACATCTATAGTGCAAGAATTAGATGATACTTCAGTATGATATGAGCTACATTAGTGTGTATTTGGAGATATTTATAAATCTATGTGAAGTATGCGAAATCAAGTAGATTAGAGACTTTTGGAAGGGTTTGTAGAGTACAAGAGAAGATCAATACATAAGCCATTGAGAGAAGTGGAGAAAGTATGAAGAACGCACATAGTGGCGCCCGTCTTGATGTTTCCAGTGCCCACCGGCGTGCTAAATCAAGTCTGCGCGAAATAGTGGGCGACAGCCACCGATGAATTTCGGCACCCACGAAACGGCGATAACAAGATGGTCAAGAAATGTTTTTAATGCTTTTCTTTTATTTGTTTTCATATTTTATTGAGAGATTTAGATGGATGTTAGGTAAGATATGAGAGGATTATAAAAGGGAGAAACAAAATGACTAAAAAGCATCTCCATCTCCCACTTTTCACTAGACCTAGTTTCTGCAATGCAAAATTTGAGGAAATTTTCCATTAACTAAGCGCTCTTACGCTTAGTTAGATCTTGAAGTTCATTTGTTGAATCTAGTTATGAATTTCTTTCATCCCTTTATCTCATTCTTTTATTATTTCTTCTCTTGAATTTAATCATTAGGGTTTGATTGCATTAGTTCTAATTTGGCCAATTAGGATTTATGTGAATTGAATTTCTTTGCTAGGATAGATTGTATAAGTCATTATACTCTATTCCTTCGAAGCGAGCATGCTAGGTTGGTGTTGTTTATGATAATTTTGTGTGTATAGAATTGATATATAGGACTAGTCGCTTATGCCCATATTCTGGTGCTTCTTGCTTATTGCTTCCTATGATTTTAATAATTAGCGTTCGATGTGGTTAATCATTAGGAAAGTATCATGCTCGGTTTGAGGTCTTAGTTAACTTGGGATAAAGTAGGAACACATTTCATGTTTAAGGGTGAGTTGAGTTTCTATGATGAATTTGTCAACTATGAATGGATAGTGTCTAGCTAAGTGTTTTTTTCCAACAATTAAATTTAGTCGTTGTGTGAATTGCATTTATTAGTTATTTAAGAAATCGTGACCATAAACCCCCCCTCGGTTTTGTTCTTTAGATTAATTTAGAATTTGATTATAAGATTTGTTCCTCCTTGTGGATTCGACTCGTGCTTCCATTAAACTACTCTTTAAGGTTGTTGTGGATAATCAGTTATTAGACTTTATAAAACTCTGTTTTTGCTTAGAACGCTTTTGTCTACCTATAAACGATCGGGAAAAATCCATTCTAACAAATTGGCACCAGTGTTGGGGAGGCAATAATTCTTGTGATTAATTTCTGCATTAATCTTGGTGTGAGTCTATCCGACGACTCACACCTTTGCTTTTGATAGTTTTCAGGGTGTCTTTCTTTTCAGGAATTCCTCCGGGGAAATTATCTAAGACTTTGTGATGACGGATCACACTATGGAGTCCTTTCTCACTCCTTCCTTGGAGGCCGAGTTACGTGGCATTCAATTCCCTGATTCGGATGAGGATATTACACTCAAGATAAAACCAGGATTAATCCGTTTACTTCCAAAATTTAGAGGCGCAATCCAAGAAATTCCTAAGTTTGCATAGTCGCCCAACCACCTGTGTACCAATAGACCAAATGATGCTTAGGCTTTTTGCTTTCTCATTGAACGAGGGAGCAAAGGATTGGTACCAAACCATCTTTCCAGGAAGTGTTACGACTTGGGTAGCATTGAAGAAGCTATTGCTGGATAAGTATTTCCTTGCAACCAAGTCAAGTGCACTGAAGAAGATGATATGCAACATAGAGCATAAGGAGAAAGAATCACTCTACACCTATTTTGATCGGTTCAAGAGGCTTTTATGTAGTTGTCCCTTCCACAGTCACATCGGACATGAGTTAATTCCTTACTTCCATGGTGGACTTTGCGCGAATGATCGATGCTTAGTGAATTCAGCATGTGGTGGGAACATTATGATGATGACTCATGGGGAGGCGATGAAGATTATAACACATCTGGCAGAAGAGTCTAGGCAATTCCGCCTAGATGATTCGGAGGTCGTTAGCCAACCAATGAAAATGAGGCAAATCAAAATTGAGTTTCTAAAGGAGGAAGTGTGTTGCCTTTAGGATGGGGCGTGATCCATCACAACCAGCTTTATCATGTGGTATTTATGATGTGATAACTCACGTAGTTGACTCTTGTACCAAAAAAATCAGAAAATGTGAGTTTCATTTGTAACCAACCGGTGCTTGGGATTAATCCTCCTAAATCACCTCAACTCTATGATCTTTTAAGTGGTATATTGCAAGCTCATCAACATCGTAATTTTTTCTTTGGACAAACGAGAGATTTCCTAGTCACAACAGCGGGATTCGATGCACGAATGTGAAATATAGAAAGGAGCATTGTAATGATCAATGATAACAGTGACTCTTAGAAGTGGAAGATATCTTGCTAGTACAACGGTGATTGAGTTAGATGAAGAAGAAGAGAATAAAGATTATAACCTTCCAATCAGCACCGGCCATGCATCATCATGGGGAGCCCGTCGAAGTCCCATGTACAAAAAAGAAGAATATGATGCTCACAGTAGTGATTGCCGTAACCACTCTAGCGCCCGCCGTAGCGAGAAGGAGTTACCATCAAGAGATCACCCCTCTTTCAGCGGTGTCTGCTTGAATCTTGAGTAAAATAATGTCTCTCGGGGCCAACCTCCAGAAATGTAGTGGAGCCCGCCGAAATCTTGTCCGCCAAAATGAAGATAAAAACTCATATGATGAAACTTGGCTCGACAAGTACAAACCTGTGCCCCTATTTTCGTTAGCTCTTAACCATGCTCGGTCATTAAAGCACGAGAAGAACATCTTTGAGATGTTTTGAAAGGTGGAAGTCAGTATTCCTCCCTTTGATTTTATCAAAGTTGTGTCGCGCTACGCTAATTTGTTGAATCAACTATGCACCAGCAAGAGGATACGAGAGCACAATAGCAAGAAAAGGTGAAGGTGAACAAGCAAGTCCCGGCAGCATTTCAAAGCCGCTTACCCAAGAAGTGTGGATACCCTAGTATGTTTACTATTCTTATCTCTATAGGAGGATCGAAAGTAGGGAAGCCATGCTTGATTTGGGTGCGTCGATTAATGTGATGCCTGCCTCTTTGTATGAAACATCTGAAACTAGGGACCTTAGAAGAATTGCATGTATCAATTTAACTTGTTGATCGTTCTTGTGTGAATTCACTAGGGATAATTGCAGATGTCTTGGTTAATGTGAGTGAACTACTTTCCCATCTGATTTCTATGTATTGACCATGGAGCATGATAAAAGTTCACTTCCTATGTGCTAGGTAGACCATTCTTGAAAACTGTTTGTGCCATGATCAATGTTGCTACAGATGCCCTTACTCAAGGAATTGATGTGAATATGTTTCATTTAAATATCTATGAGGACATGAAGCATCCTTATGGGGAGAAATTTGCTTATGTTGTAGATTTGATAGAGCCTGTTGTGCAGGATGTTTTTGATGGTGATCGACTAGTTGATTTGAAATCTTTTATCATAGATTCTAGTCTAGATTTTACTCTATCGGGTCGTGAGAAGGATAAGATATATGAGATTTATACCAAGTATCAACCTCCCTACCATATAAATAGTAAGAATGAGATACCACTT
>NW_027367181.1:0-61106 GCF_046119375.1 Phyllobates terribilis | reverse complement strand
GCCAATTGAATGGAGACTTTAGTATATTGCATAGGTCCAAGGCCAAGGTCATAAAATAAGTACGAAGGAAGGAAATTTATAGACGCTCTTAGATCGAGCATAGCTCAGTTGATGTCCATTTCCGCAATGTAAATCGTAATTGTGAACATGTCGGGATCCTCCTCCTTTCTAGGCATATCTTCAAGCATTTCAGAAGGATGATTGTCCTGTTTATTCTTCATTAGAGCTCTCATATCTTTCTCTTCTTTCCTTTCTTCCACCTCTTCTAGGAATCTTGCAGCGACCGGGTTTGCTTTCAACTCCGCATACAAACGTGTGTTCTCCTCGACACCGCTGAATGGATCGAGCATATCTTTTTGGGTCTAGAGTAGCCTCATCCAACTTAAAACGGTAGGAAATGTCTTCTCATAAGATAGAAACCCGTCATGAACCTTTGTTGGATTCTCACAAGTCATAGCTGCTACACGTCAAACGGCATAAGAATCTACCGCCTCATCGTTGTTTGAAGTGTCATCGTTGATCACGATTGGATGATTCCGGGTGCCTAGGTGTGATGGACAGATGCCCTCGGAGTCACTACTTATGACTATAGGACGGTAACAACCTCCGAGGGGTGGTAGGGCTTTGTGGTAGACGTTGTTCGAATCATCACTTTCGAACCATAATCGACAGCGGGCACTACTATCACTCTTGCTATCACTGAAGTTGAACTCCAACATTTCATCATCTTCTTGGTTGAAGCTGCTTAAGTGTGTGTGGTGGAATTCTCTTCCAGATTTGCTTCTTTGTCTCGGCGGCGGGTGCCGAGTGCAGAGCAGTAGTCTTCGGAATCAACTTCGTGATCTTATCCAATTTCTCGGAGGATATAGTTTGAATCTTTTCACTCGTATCTGAATCCTCTCTCTAAAAGTTCTACGTATTCCCGATGGTCACGGGTGTCTTTGCAGCGGTCGCTGGAATTTCCTCTTGTTTTTCCTCGAGCTCTCGGTGGCGATCGCCAAAAGGCTGATGGAAATCAGCACTGATGTATTTGTGCTCTTTGAAGAGACCGCTCAAAAATGTGCGGAGATCGCTTGGCAGAGTATCAATTTTCACGAAATACTCCTCTAGATTTCAGCGGTCAATGCCAAATAGAAATCTTTGTTCTTGTTCTGTCTCTAAAAGTTCCACCAGGCTCCAAACCAAATGATCACTTTCATCAATTCCTTGCTTCTCTTCAAGAAAGTCTTTTCTCACCCCCATGACGCTCACATTCCTTATATCTGGGTTATTCTCCGTTTGTGAAGGGAGACAACCCAAGATTTGCTGCTGAATTTGACAGATGGTTTCGGTTATTTGGCTCATTTTCTTCTCTAAAGTTGCCCACTAACTCATTCATCTTTGTAATGACTATAGTCACTTTCTTTAGTCAACCTTGTAAATAAGTGTTTCTAGAAGCTAGAGCTCGAATGATGTCATCATATGATTGTTGGGGTTGACACATTTGTGGATTGAGCTGATTTTCTGAGTTGTTCCACTGGAAGTTAGGATGGTTCATTCATTCAAGGTTGATTGCCTTGTCTATTGTAAGGAGGACTCTGCTTTCCTTGTCGGAAACCCATAGCAATGATCTCTTCTGGAAATGTTGGTCATGTGTCCGTAGGGTGGAGATCATCTCCACAACCTTCACATGCATTTACTTGTTGTGTCGTGCCCCAGAGCTTCAATCTCTTGATTTATTCTTTCAAAAGCACAAACTCATCCGACTCGGCTTGCACAGCTCTTGAGACATTCTTTCTCATCGAGCCTCGCCCGGTGTATTGTCGTGAATCATCTGTAACGGTTGCGAATACGTTCATGGCTTCTGTATAGGTTAACCCCAAGATGTTTCCTTGGTAATCAGTGTTAACCATTTTGCGGTCATCCTCTCAAAGGCCCCCATGTAAGTGCAAGAACAAGGCGTGGTCCTGGTAGCTGTGATACGGACAACACTTGATGAACTTTTTAAAACTCTCATAATAGTTATATAGAGATTTTTTGGCCACTTGCTCGATATTGTATAGTTTCTTCTTGAGGGCATTCGATTTGACGGCCGGGAAGTACTTGGCCAAAAACAGCTTCTTCATGTCGACCCAGTTGGTCACACGTCCCGGAGCTAGTGTATGGTACCAATCATTTGCCAAATCCTTGAGAAAAAATTAAAAGTACCTCATCTTCATCTGCTCCTCATCCACATTCATAGGTCTCAAGTCATCATAGACCTCAATGAATTCATCTAAGTTCTGGATGGGATCTTAGAATGTTGTGCCACTGAATTTGGATAGTAGATGCACTACCCTAGTCTTTAACTCAAACTTCTAGCCAGCTAGGAGGTTGGGTAGAGCCAACACTCTTGTAGCCAACCCCAACTTAGGGGCTATAAAAGCCTTCAATATATTTGCCATCTCGTTGTTCTCTTGGAACAAATTTCTAGCAATTCTTTCTCCTGGTTCATACGTGCATCCTCATCTAGGACGCTGAAATTCATTTAATTTCTGCAATAGGGCGCAATGGGAGAAGAATTAGCTGAACGAGCACGAACCATGTAGTTGGTTTATATCTATGAAATGTTCAAAATAAATCTAAACAATTTGTTAATATTTATTGCCTTTCCTGGCAAAGACGCTAATTTGGAAGTGACAAAGAAAGACGTATGTCGGGCATTTATAGGAGCAAACACTTTGTATATTCAAATAATACGAGACAAATGTCTCGCCCATTTTATTACCTAACTAACACTAAATTCTATTGATTAGTATATAGAAGAAGTAAGGGTCGAACCCATAGAAGGCTATCAACTTGTTTGGATTTTAATTTAGCACTTAGATTTGCAAAATAAAGGGATTTGGGGTTTTATTGTTAGAAAATGGCGGAGAACTTGTTGTAAATAATAAATTGACAGAGTTCTTAGCAAAGTACATAGTTCAACTAAAGGAAGCAATAAGTTAAGAACATAAGAAAATAGGCATGAGCGACTAGCCTACAATGCAATTATATACACAACTTCTTATTTCAAACTGAATCTAGAATTTCATTCTTGTTTTTAAGAAATAGATTAAGATGAACGAATTAATCTAACCTATCTTGTATAAAGAGCAAATATAATCCTAGGTGATCAATCTAGAAATAAACTAACAATTACATTTCAATATTATTCAAGAGAAACAACCATACATATTATAAATTGAAGGAATAAAGTCACATAATTCACCAAAATAATACTTAATCTACTTTACTAATAAAATAAGGGAGATTATCCCTCGATAACAAGAATTACAAATGATCTGAATGAAGAACACTTCGAAGTACGTAACACTGCCTCCAAAATGTATCCTAGAACTCTGCGATAAAACGATTCTCCTAGGTTAAGATAAAATTGTCCCTTTTATAACTTGCTCAATCGTAACCTAGAAAATTATAAAATATTAATTTAATAATAAAAACTAGTGCAAAGAATACAGAAAAATCTAAGAAAATCTATAGAAATCACAACCAGAGAGTTAACAAGAGAATAAATCTTGTTTTGGTTTTGCAGTGATCGGTGAGCATCGAAGGGTTTTGGTGGCCACCGTCGCTTATTCCCAATAAAAGAGTGGTAAATCTTATGGTGGGCACCACTAGTGCTCAGGTTACCACCGTCGTAAGATCAGTCTTGGACTCCTTCAGCTCCTTCTTGATCTTCAACGTCGCTTGTCTTCGACTTCGTTTCTCTTCTTCTTATTCGTCTCTAAAATCCTCATAAAATTCCAAAATAAGATATATGTGTGTGTGTGTGTGTGTGTGGTAGTAAAGTGATATAAACCAAATACACTACATTAACGCTCATAATCGAACTAAGAGTATGCTAAACTATACCCTTACACTCGTCGTAGACATGTACATCAATAAGTAGATAAATATTTGCACATTACACAAATATACTTTCACATTCATCAAAAATATTTGCACATTTCTCTAAAATACGTCACATGTTTCCAATTCAATGTGCATAAGTATCTTAAAGAAATTGAAAGTGTTTGAACGACTCAAAGTTGATTATCCTTAAATATGCAGGTGGTAATTAAAAGCACGTGCACATTTTCCATAAGTAGATGCACATTCTTCAAGAATAATTGCACATTTCTACCATATCATTACAGATCTATAAACAATAAATACATATTTCCCACCCTAATAAAGCAAAGTTTAAAACCCATGTACATGAGCAGTGATAGGCACATCTAATACGCTTCTATAAGCATAGATTTAGCATTATTTTACTAGACTTATGGGCACTATTTGGACTTATTTATTCCATTACATTATCCGGAGATATATGTCTGAATCGAGCTATTATGGAGGTTCTTATAGGGAAATAGGAGCTAAGGAAGAAGGGAGGGAGAAGAGGAGTGGATTGAAGATCACAAAGGGGCTAAAGGAGTTGAACTTGTCTAGATGCCGTCTCTTCTCTTCAATTTACATGATTCAGGTTTGAATTATTTTATTCCCTAATGTGGCCAACTAGGTTTATGAGATTTGAAATCCATTGCTATGATAGATCGATTTGTTCGTCTAGGTCTATTACTTCAAAGCTAGCACAAGATCCTAGATTTGGTTTGAACTAGGAAATTGTGTAGAGAATTGGCATATAGGCTAGTCGTTTATGCCTATATCCTGGTGCTTCTTGGTTAATGCTTCCTATGATTTGAATCAATATCATCGTTGTGGTTAATGATAAAGAAAAAATATTATGCTCGGTATGAGGTTTTAGTTACCCTAGGATAGAAGTAGGAACATGTTGCATGTTTAAGGTAAATTGAAATTCTATGATCAAATTGTCAAATATGAATGGATAGTATCTAGCTAAGTGTTTTTCTCCAATTAATTCTTGTCATTGTTAATTTTATGCATTTAGTAGATATTTATAAATCGTGAGCTTAAAATCCCCCAGCGTGATTCCTTAGGTTAATTTAGAATTTGATCATAAGATCCGTGCCTCCCTGCGGATTCGACCCCTACTTCCACTATTATTCTAGTAATAGGAGTTAGTGTCAAGTTAGGACTCTTTTAAAAGAGGTGAGACACTCCGTCTCGCCTTGTTTGCATTATCACGAGGCAATGAACTCTTTTGATTAAATTGTACCAACCGGCAATCCATCGGTGCCCGCCGAAATGATCTCGAAAGAGATTGAGGAAATCCTAAAGGTGATTATGAAGAACTCGTTGGAAATAACAGAACACTCATCGGCACCTACCAACCATCTATGGACGCTAGCGAAATTGACGATCCTGAAATACTGAGAAATAAAGATATCATTGGCACTCGCCTACACCCAGGACCGAGCCAAGAAGAAAATAAAGAAAAGAGTGAAGAGAATGAGCTTGATAAGTACAAACATGTGGCCCCATTTCCATCAGCTCTTAATCATACTAGGCCGTTGAAGCACGAGAAAGTTATTTTCGAGACATTCAAAAATGTGGAAGTCAACATCCCTCTTTTAAACCTTATCAAGGTGGTACCATGTTATGCCAAGTTCTTAAAGGAAATGTGCACCAACTGAAGGATAATGGAGGAAAATAGCAAATACAACCCGAAGAAGTGTTTGTTATCAAGAAGAAGGTAAAGGTGAACGAGCAAGTTTCCATAGCATTCCAAAGTCGTATCCCGAAGAAGTGTGGGGATCCAGGTATGTTCACTATCCCTATCTCTATAGGAGGATCTAGAATTGGGAAAGCCATGCTTGACTTGGTTGCATCTAAAAATGTTATGCATGCTTCTTTATATGAGACTCTAAAACTAGGATCCTTAACTGATTCACATTTTTTTCATTCAGCTAGTTGATCGTTCTTGTGTGAAGCCACTAGGGGTAGTTGAAGATGTCTTAGTAAACGTAGGTGAACTTATCTTTCCGGCTGATTTCTATGTGTTGAATATGGAGAATAATAAAAGTTAAGACCCTATTCTGTTAGGCAGGCCATTCAGAAAAATAGCATGGCCATGATTAATGTTGCCACAAGTGCTCTAACGCCAGGAATTGACGGGAATACTTTTCACATCAAGTTTATGAGGCTATGAAGCATCCCTGTGGGGGGGATTTTTCATATGGATTAGACTTGATAGATCATGTGGTTCAAGACACTTTTGATGATGATAGACTAGTTGAGTCACAATCTCTTACTATAGATTCTAGTCTAGATTTTTCTCTATCAAGTCATGAGGAGATGATTTATGAGGTTGGTGAAAAATATCAACCTCCTTAACACTCAAATGGTAAGAATGTGATACCACTGACCTTGCCAAGGGAGTATCTTTTGCCATCAATTGTGCAAGCTCTGGTTATTGAACTACAAACCCTTTCAAATCATCTTAAATATGTATTCTTGAGTGAGAATGAGACTCTAAAAGTCATTATTTCAAGTAATCCCACCATAGAACAAGAGGAAAGGTTAGTCAAAGTGCTCAAGGAGCACAAGTCATCTATAGGATGGACAATTGATGATATCAAGGGAAATTAGCCCTACTACTTGTACTCACCACATTCTGTTAGAAGGTGAGGAGAAACTGGTTAGACAGCCTCAAAGGCGCCTGAATCCACCCATGAATGAGGTGGTAAATAAGGAGGTACTCAAAATCCTGCAATCCAGAATTATCTACCCTGTCTCAGACAGAAAATGGGTCAGTTCGATGCAGGTAGTGCCTAAGAAGAGAGGAATCCAAATAGTGGAAAATCCTAATGGCAATAAAGTCGCCACTAGACCCCTCACCGGATACCGAGTATGCATAGATTATCGTAAGTTGAACGCGGTAACAAGAAAGGATCATGTCTCCCTTCCATTCATTGACCAGATGCTAGAGAGACTAATAGGGCGCCCTTATTATTGTTTCCTACACGGGTACTCCAGCTATTTCCAAATAGCCATTGCACCCGAGGATCAAGGCAAAACGACTTTCACATGTTCATTTGACACTTTTTCCTATCGTCATATGCCATTTGGGTTATGCAACACCCCAGGTACATTCCAATAATGTATGGTGAGCATTTTCTCGAACTATATAGAGAATTTTATAGAGGTGTTCATGGATGATTTTATCGTTCATGGAGATAATTTCAACTCATGTCTTGATCACCTATATTTGTTTCTTGCAAGGTACATAGAAATAAACCTCTGCTTGAACTCGGAAAATTTCATATCATGGTTGATCAAGGAATTGTGTTAGAACACAGTTTCTGCTAAGGGAACTGAAGTCGATAGGGAAACGGTTGATGTGATTCGAACTTTACCTTATTCTACTAAAGTGCAAGAAGTGCACTCCTTTCTAGGCCATGTGGGATTCTACGTAGGTTTATTAAAGAATTTTCAAAAATCTCCTCACCTTTATGCAAGTTATTGAAGAAGGACGTTGGATTCGATTTCAATGATGCATGTAAGGTTTCCATAGATGATTTGAAGGAGCGCCTTATGAGTGCACCTATTATCCAAGTCCCTAATTGGACCAAGCCATTTGAGCTCATTTCTGACACGAGTGATTATGCGGTAGGGGAGGTCTTGGGATAGAAGGAGGCACGCATTTCCCATGTCATTTAGTATGCTTCTACTACGCTGAATGATGCCAAAAAAATTACACTACGATGGAGAAGGAATTCTTGGTTGTGGTCTTTTCACTAGAAAAGTTTCGCCAATACCTTTTGGGTACTAAGGTGATTGTCTACACCGACCACGCAGCACTCCATTACTTGATGGAGAAAAAGGATTCCAAACCTACATTGATTCGGTGGATTCTCCTCCTAAGTGAGTTTGATGTTGAGATCAAGGACGAGAAAGATGTTGAAAACCTTGTAGTTGACCACCTTAGTAGACTTGTCCATGAGGTGAATGCCCACAGAGATCCACACTACATTTCCCAATGAGTATCTCTTGCGTCTTCAGCCTATCGAGCCATGGAACGCTGATTTGGTGAACTATCTCATCACGGGTGCTTCCCCCACACATTCAATAGGGTTGTGAAGGAAAGATTACGTAGCCAAGCAAAGCAATTCGTGTGGGATGACCCTTATTTATGGAAACTTGGAGCGGACAGAGTTGTCCGACGGTGTGTTGGAGAGAACTAGGTATCGTCTAATACTTGGGTTTTCCCATGACGGTGCTTCTAGAGGTCACTTTGGACCTAAGAGCATGGCTAGGTCAGTGCTAGAAGCTGGACTTTGGTGGCCAACCCTCTTTAGTGATGCAAATGATTTTTGCAAATCATGTGATAAATGCCAAATGATGGGGAACATGAACCATCGACATGAGATGCAACAATCACCAATGATCTTTTGCGAGATTTTTGATGTTTGGGACATTGATTTCATGGGCACTTTCCCTAACTCCTGAGGTAATATTTATATCTTGCTCGTAGTAGACTATGTGTCCAATTGAGTTGAAGCTAAGGTCACTCATACTGATGATGCCAAAGTGGTGGAAGACCTCTTGAAGTACCGCATATTTTCTAGATTTAGGATTGAAAAGGAAATATTTAGTGATAGGGGGCACATTTTTGCAATAGAATGATAGTTGCACTTTTTGAAGAGATATCATGTACGTAGTGTATCTCTATAGCATATCATCCCCAGATAAATGGCATGAAAGAGGTGACAAATAGATAGATTAAGGTCATTCTAGAGAAGACAGTTTCACCTAGCAGGAAAGATTGGAGCCTTCGATTAGATGATGATCTTTGGGCATATAGAACACCATCTAAAACACCTATCGGTCTGTGACCATATCGGTTTGTGTTTGGCAAAGCGTGTCATTTTCCGGTAAAGTTGGAGCTCAGAGCTTATTGGGCTATTTGAAAGTATAATATGAATTTTGATGAAGCTCGGGAGTATAGGAAACTCCAATTAAGAAAATTGGAAGAAGCTAGGCGTGAATCCTATGATAATGCCTTGCACTACAAAGAGAAAACTAAAGCATGGCATGATCGGAACATCTTGAGGAAGAGTTTCAAATCAGGGGACAAAGTCCTATTATTCTCCTCTCAGCACAAGTTGTTCCCAAGGAAGCTAAGATCCCGATAGATGGGGCCATATACTGTTTCCAAGGTCTACCAGCATGGTGCTATTAACCTATATGACGAGGGGACCCACACCGTTTTCAAAGTTAACGGACAACGAGTGAGGAAATGTTACGAATGGTTCTCTAAGGATGTGGTGGAAGAAGTTGACTTGGAGGAACCCCATGTGCCATATTGAGCTTGAATGACGTTGAGCCGCGACGTGAAACAAGGCCCTTCTCGGAAGGGAACCCGATGAAGGTACGTTTGTTTTTCCCATTTTTGTAGTTAGATAGATTAGGTTTGTTTTTACCATTTTTGGTTGAGTTTTGCACTAGAATTTCATGGGGTGTGAAAACAGCACGCCCGTCGACGCCCACCTACACGTGTATGCTTTTGACCTTCAACACAGAACACTCAAGCGGCGGCCGCCACCCCAACTTTTATTGTTCTCTACAGGTATTCTTCGGTGTCCACCATTCCCCTTGGTGCTCCAAAGGTATAATTCCTAATCTCTTGAACTTCTTTTTGAAAACCGAGTGACAAGTGAGGTTTCATGAGGAAAAGAATAGAGCTTTTTCACAAGACTTCGAGAGTACAAGAAAGGAGTGTTAAGAAACGAGAGAAAACTAGAGTGTATTTGTGAGCTAAACGAATCGAGGAGTGATATCATAAAATAAAGAGATGATAGAGTGAAAATTGAAAGGAAGTCCCCCTAGAAGTCAAAAATAGAGTGTATAGATGTGAGTTTTTAGTGATTGTGAGGTTTCCACCACCTATTACCATATTGAAGGTTGGAGAGTTTCTTTAGTTGTCCAATGCTACTCAAGGACAACCGTTTATCATTCCATGACTCACCCGGTGATCCATTTTTTCACCACCTATGTGTTTGCCTATATTCTATCGAGATGGAGTCATCTCTTCTCCGACAATCACTTGCAATCACATGCCCACTTTCAACAACCATGAAAACCACAACTATGAACTGAAGACGGGGCGGTGCGTTCCCAACTTCCTTTCTATGAAGAGTTCCAACATTCTTCCCAGGTATTTCTTTTCTTTCTCATACACATGAGGTCCATACATTGAGCATAATGCATATTTTAAGTGTGGGGATGGAGGGAGATACCTACCTATCATTTTCGGAAGAAAAAAAATAAAAGAGCGTAAAAAATAAAAAAGCCAAAATCAAATCTTGGGATGAGGTGAAAACCTGAAATGGCGGCTCGGGCAATAAGTAGGTAATCTGGCGTTCAATAGGCCTGGAAAAAACAAGATTCAGAGCAATAGTGAGGATTGGTGAGCACTTTTCTGAGAGTGTTAGGCAAAAACACGACAGGGTGTCTAAGGCAAAATTTGGAGTGAAAAAGAATTTGAGTGTTTTAGGATGTTCGGTTCTTACTTGGCACGGAGACATAAATGTACAAAGTTGTTGGTTTGAGCTAGAGCTGGAATGAGCTAGCTAAACCTTTCCGCTTATTTTGATGATAACAAACTCAAGTGTTTAATGTTCTTTGTGTTTTTTAAGCTAACCAGTTCATGCTCAAGGAGTTTAGGGTTGAGTTTGACACAAGAGGACTAGCTTCGACCATTCAGGGTCTAGCTTTGAGTCTAGTGGGGAAAGTTGAATCTCGTCAAGACTGAATAAGGTTTGTAGTGAAGAAATAAGAAGCAAAAAGGTCTATCTTTAAGCCAGCGGGATTTCTCTTCAAGCTAGAGGATCAAGCTTCAAGTAAAACAAAGAAGAGAAATACAAGTAATTGATCCAGCGCTACACTGGTGGAATCCTGAAAGCGAGCTTAGGTGTCCAAGCAAAGGAAGGCTGGAAGCGGGAATTGGAAAAATGGAATGCAACAGGATTGCAAGAAGCATTTTCCAATGGAGTGTGAACCAGGGATCGCTGAGCTGGACAAATTTAAGAGAAGCATGCCAATTGCCAACGTGGAAGCGGGATCATCAAGATGAAGAAGCACAAAGTAATTTTGTACATGGATGCAATTCTATTATGGATTCATCACACGGATTGCTGAGGTGGCATTCTTCTGTGCAGTGCAAGTGTAGAAAGTCTAGCTTTATGAGAGTTAGTTAGATTTCTATAAATAGCATGCATTAGGTATTTGTTAGGCACGAGCTAAGAGAGTGAAGTGTATGAGCTGAAGTCGCTTTAGAGAGAGGTATAGCCTAAGACACTTAGAGAGCTTGAGAGAGAATTACCTGTATGATCTGAAAGGAAAACTTGTATTTGAGAGAGTGTTACACTAGAGAGAAGCTTGCAGAAAACACTAGAGAGAAGCTAGGTGTAGCTTAAGAGTGTTTGTCTCAAGCTTGAGTGTGTAATCTATATGTTTCTAATACAAGCTAGTGGTGAGTTTTATTTCGGACTTTCTAGAAGTCTAGGATTCTCACTTTGAGTAATTCTTGTGCAAGAGCTTAGTGTGTTTAATCCATATTACTCACGCTTCATTGTAGCTAATCTCAATTCCGCACTTAAAGCTCTATAGCTTCATATAGCTACTTGAGCTACTTAGAGATTAATTGATCCTACAACTGGTATTAGATAAGGATCTCTTGCATTGATTCATACTCTATCATAGTTTAAGTCATGGGGAATGATAAGCTAGCGTTCAACCTTGGTATCTCTTTAGCTAAGCCTCATGTCTTAGCTGAAGGTGAGCTAAAATGGTGGTTAACTATGACTCGCAATTATATTCAACAAATGGACTATCAGTGCTAGAGAATAATTGAGGTAGGTGATGAGAAGGTCAATGCCAAAACGGCCACATTCAAATGTGGTCCAATTGAATACACAACTCTAGAGAAGAATGCTAAGGCTAAGCAACTAATCCTTAATGCTATCTCAAGTAAGGATACCGGCAAGGTTATGTCACTACCTACTGCCAAGCTAATGTGGGAAGCTATCATCAACATGAACGCAGGTAGTGAAGACATCCCCAACAACCGCAAATTTGAGCTACAGAGCGACTTTCACTTTTTCAAGATGGGCGACAATGAGATGATTTTAGACTGTCATTCAAGGTTCCAAGTATTGTGTGATAATATGTCATCTTCTGGATTAAAAATTGATGACTGGGAACTATTGCTTGCTTTCATTCACGGGGTCAATTCAAAATTTGATACCTCGAAGAAATTTATGCTCATTAATAAGGAGACAAAAGGGCTCTCTATTTCTGCGTTAGTTGTTAAGCTTAGAGTGCAAGACAACGAAGATCTCAAGCAGTCGCTTGCAGCTAAGGAGAACAAAGGAATGCCTCTTAAGCTCAGATGTGTTCTACAAAAGATGGAAAATGATGATGATGATGATGATGATTACCATGATGAAGACAAGGATTTAGATATGATGACAAATCTCGTCAAGAAGTTTTTCAAGAGACAAGGTGGCTTCCAAAGAGACCAATCTAATCCACGAGACCTCAAAGATGTTGTGTGTTATAATTGCCAACAGAAGGGACACATGGATAAAGCATGTACAAGTGCTAAGGTGGATTCAATATCATCTCAAACTCCACCAAATAAGGCCTTTGTTACTTTATGGTGTGATTCAGATGACGAGCTAGACTGTGGAGAAGCACAAGAGCTTTGCTTAGTAGCAGGTGAAGATTCTGAATCAAATGACGACATCGAGGTAACCTCTCTGAACTTTGAACTTCTTCCTACAAGTAAACCTTGTTTAAATTATCAAAGAATTGGTATTAGATCATAAATCTCTCAGAGATGAAGCAAGAGCTCAGCAAAAAGAGCTAAAAGATCTAAGAAAGAAAGCAATTGAGCTTACTAAACAATTGTCTACAAAGCCCACTTTAATCACCAAGTCATGTGAGCTCTGTAAAGACAAAGGTATAGCAAAGAGTTCTGAATCAATTGTAACAAACATGCTTGATGAAATCCTAACCAAGATAGATGATCTAGCTGAGAATGTTGAAGAAAAAACTGTTAACCAAACAGTTTTGTGAAAGCACGACCAGGTTTGGGCTTCAACAATCATGATTCATCCACCAATTTTAGTCCATCTCTATCTAGCGACCTTAATAGAATCAAGCTAGATAAAGAACTTCAAACTTGAAAAGCTGAAAATCAATATCTCCAAAGCAAGGTTCAAGTTCTTGAGAAAGGACCAAGTGAGATCAAACAATGGTTTCATCGAGAAAATGCGCACAAAATGTATATCAAACAAGCATAAACTCCATTCACTCAGTCTATTAGAGTTGAGCATAGGGAACCATTTTTTCCTGGAAAAGGAAAGTATGGTTATGTAAGATATAGCCATTACTGCACTTTATGTGGAAACAATGGACATTCTAGGCATGAGTGTGAGCGCTTAACTCAGCTCAATAACAAGCCCTACAAGCTTTCTAAGGCTAACTCTAGAAAGGGCATGCTCAATCAAGCTAGTCTTGTTGATGGCAAGCTTGACCAGAGAGGGTATTCTAAGACCAGGTTTGTACATACTAGGCCTTCAACAGCCAAGAACGAACAAACTAAAGCACAAAAAGGTATGCCTTCTAAAGGTGCACCTCATCAAGTGCTTGATCTGATTGATCCTATGTATTATAAGTATGTTCCTCAAGTTGTGAAGCTGATTGTTCTACCTTCCAGCTCAGGAATAGCTAGTGCTAAAACCCCTTCAAAGTCATCGCTTCATTGGGTACCCAAAGCTTGATTGTGTTATTGCAGGCTGAAATGAAGAGTAGACTTACAGTTTCATATCTATCAAGCTACTCTCATTTCAAGCTAAAGAAGGGTCATCATTTCTTTCAGGGTCAATAAGAAAGAAATCAAGCGACTTGAACTATCTATATGCATCTCTTTCACTCCTATCTATTCAGAGATGTATATCTAATTGAGCTAAGTGTGTTACGTTCAAGCGAGACCCAATACAGCTCAAGCGGAACCTTGGAGTACTTAATCGGGACTTATATATCTCGTTGAGCTAATCTTTGTATCTTTAGAAGAGCAACCAACGAATATCTAGTTGAGAGTTTGTAGCCGTTGAATTGATTTGGTGGATTTTGCAAAGGTGGATCATATCTCACCTATATATACTCTGGTACTGTTTCGCTTGAACCTTTACCATGTTATTTCATCCTCTCTTTGCTTTAATTCCAGAAACTTCCTCTCTCTCTCTCTCTCACTAAAAAAATTCCTACTCGTTACTCTATCCCTACACACATTTCCTCACTCCCTAAACACTAAGCTACAAAATGGTCGGCTTACTGATCCAAACCCTGACTAAGGACGAGGAGTACGCTTTATTTAAAGAGACGCGTCGCAAGAACCTTGAGGAGACACTATATAGAAGCTAGGTGTAGCTTAAGAGTGTTTTTTCTCAAGCTTGAGTGTGTAATCAATCTTTTTGTAATACAAGCTAGTGGTGAGTTTTATCCCAGACTTGCTAGAAGTCTAGGGTTCTCACCTTGAGTAATTCTTGTGCAAAAGCTTAACATGTTTAATCCATATTACTCAACTTCATTGTAGCTAACCTCAATACCGCACTTAAATCTCTATAGCTTCATATAGCTACTTGAGCTACTTAGAGATTAATCGATCCTACAGAAGTATAGGAGTATTTTAGGGTAGGTACTCACTCAGAGCAATAAGGTGTAGTATCCATGTGCATGCTTTCATATTCAGGTTAGTATATTTCCATTCTTTTTGTTTTGGTTGAGGAACTGATTTCATATCTGGGAAATGGTGGTTTTGAAGTGTGCGGAATGAGAGGTTCATAACTATTATGGTGTTTTCGTGTATTTTTGATGATTTTTTGGGTAGTTTGGGTTAGATTTTTATTCTCATAGTGTTCAATGTATATTATCATGGTTCAACTATGCAGATTTTTCCTGTGGATTGGTGGATGATTATGATAAGGTTTGATGAGGAATGGTGATGATTGTAGGTCATTAAATGGTGTATAAGGAGGAGATGTGTAGGATGGAGTTAAGATTTTTGTAATTTGATTTTTAACCTTTATTTTATAGGAGAATTATGATGTTCGTTCTTTTTTTTGGTTACGGTAACCTGGAGTACATGATTATACGCTATTGCGTGACTATTTTTTTGAGGATTGAGAACATGCTACAGTGAGATTAGACGATGATGTATAGGTCGGATTGGATTAGGGAAAAGCTTTGTTGGATATTACATTCTATGTGTGGCGTTTTAGTACTTGGGTTTTCTACATGAGGATTATTGAAAGTAGAGTGGTATTCTGATCGACTCGGGACGAGTAGAAGTTTAAGTGTGGGGATGTTTGATAGGGACGTCTACGATCCGTATATAAGAATGGATATAACATTATTTTACTAGACTTATGGAAGTTATTACGACGTATTTAGTCCATTCCATTATCTTGAACTATATGTACAATTCAAGCTATTATGGAGCTTCTTGGAGGTAAAGATGAGCTAAGGAAGAAGCGAGGACGAGGAGGAGTGGATTTAACATCACAAAGGAGCTAAAAGAGTTGAAGAAGGTGGAAGAGTTATCGGCAACCACCAATGCATCATCAGCGCCCGCCGATGAGACGATTAAGTGAATCCAACAGAAGATACGTCTGCGCCCGCCGGTGACAATCGGCGCCCGCCAATCTCTAGACGAAATAAAAAGACAAGTGTTTTTTCTATTTTTCAGTTGCGATTTCCTTCGGATTTTTGTGTTTTATTCCGAGTTTTGTTTTATTAGTTCAAGTTTAGTGGCCCTAGCTTATAAATAGCGCTTTAGAACTCTTTATTAAGATTGGCCTCTCTTTGGATAGATTTATTCTACCTCTACATCCAGACCTATTTATGTAATGGATTTTTTGAGCAAATTTTTCACGAACTAAGCATCCAATACTTAGTTGGACCTTGAAGTTCATAATTTTAATATAGTTGTGAGTTTCTCTTTCCTTTAAACTTGTCTAGATGTTGTCTTTTCTCTTGAATTTACATGATTAGGGTCTGAATTATTTTATGCCCTAATTTGGCCAATTAGGTTTATGATATTTGAAATCCATTGCTAGGATAGATCGATTTATTCGTCTAGGTCTATTCCTGTAAAGCTAGCACAAGATACTAGATTCGGATTGAACTATGAAATTGTGTAGAGAATTAGCATATAGGCTAGTCATTTATTCCTATACCCTAGTGCTTCTTGCCTAATACTTCCTATGATTTGAATCATTAGTGTTCACTGCAGTTCATCATGAGGAAAGAAATATTATGCTCGGTTTGAGGTTTCAGTTATCCTAGGATAGTAGTAGGAACACGTTGCATGTTTAAGGTGAAGTGATTTTCTATGATCAACTTGTCAAATATGAATAGATAGTGTCTAGCTAAGTATTTTTCTCCAATTAATTCTTGTAATTGTTAATTTTATGTATTTCGTAGTTATTTTTAAATTGCGACCTTATATCCCCCAGCGTGATTCTTTAGGTTCATTTAGAATTTGATCGTAAGATTCGTGCCTCCTTGTGGATTCAACCCTTACTTTCACTCTATTCTAGTAATAGAAGTTAGTGCCAAGTTAGGACTCTTTTGAAAGAGGTGAGACACTTCGTCTCGCCTTGTTTTCTTAATCAACACCTTTATTTGTTATTCCTAGCAAATACGACCGGCAAAAGCGTTTGTTATCAAACAGTTCAACTAACTAAATCTACTGAACTACAACACAACTCAGTTCCTCGTAGTCCGCTTCTTCTTCAATGAGTTTCTAATGTGTTCATCTTCCTCAACTATCTTTTCATTAAGGTTTATATATATAATGCTTGCTCAACTTTAAGATTTATCCTTCTTCACCAAACTCCAGGCCACTATCAAAACCTTCCATGTCATTCCCAAAGTACATCTCCATATGCCTCATAACATATATATCACAATCCTCGTGATTTTATCATCTCTCAATGGCATTTCAAGACGTGTAAGTGTTGTTTTCTCAATTTTATGTACCTCATCATCTAATTCATGTCTACGAGATATTCAGCATGAATATTTTCTACAAACAAATTCAGAATATAACTAATACATTTTCACAATCTAAAGAAACACTTGTACAGAATAGTTTAATAGTTCCATAATCCGACTAAAAAATGCACACTCTCAGAAATAAGTATTCTTGCACAATCCAAATAAATACTTGCACAATTATTTAAACAGTTGCATGTATAAGCCAACTAATGTAGGAAAAAACGTATCAAATCATGGACGTTCTTTGACATATCGCCAGTAGTTAGGTTGTCAGGCACTTCATATCTTCCATTCCTTACATTAATTACATACAATATGAAATGATTTTCATTCCATATTAGGAATAATATTGCACATTACACAAGGGTAAGACTATTGTTGAACCATGCTATGTAATGAATACTTTAGTTTAACATCATTTACCACATCAATCTCATATAACTTCACTTCATCCTTGATTTAACATATTCATCAAATGTACCGTAAAAGATAGTATTTCTGTTTGGTTCACTATCACCCTAGCCAAATGGTATTTGCTAAAATAATTTTATAATATAAAAAAGAAAACATCAGAAAATATTTGCAGAAAAAATAAAAGTAGTTTGCCCAATGCATTTAATTGTAGAAACTGTATGCACATACTATGTGCACAAATATTATAAATATTTACACAATATACAAAAGAGCTAGCACATATATTAGAATCCTTAGCATAAGATGATATGGAATGTAGAGTCGTCCTGGCTTTGTATTACTCTTCAAGATCTCTCTCTCATTGAAATTATCAGTCCACGGGTCAACCAAATGAGATACTAACCATTGTCCCACTTTGAACGTGGTGAAATCCTTCTTCATGTATATTGTTTTTTCCATCTTGAAGACCATCCTCTCTTTCTCAACACAATAAATTTCTCAAATGAGATAAAAATAATGTTTCATGTGAATTATGTTTGGGATGTTTCATCATTCGTTATCCAATTGTATTACTTCTTGTTAATGCTTGTAAGATTAGTAGTGATATTTATCTCCCTTTTTTTTGTGACTTGTGTTTCTCTTATGATTTACACTAACACTTGTTGTTCTCAACCTCTAGATTCTCTTGAATTGTTTTTTTTTGCCACTCTTCTTTTGAGAAATTTTAAGTGATATCTAATGCCTCATTTTCAATATTAGCAATATTCTCATGTAATAAAGTATCACCAGTGGGTGTAACTGTTTGTGCAGTTGTTGAGGTGACATCGTCACTTCCCGGTTCACTCTATTATTGATGTTGAACCTCTTCAGTAATCTCTTGGGTAACAATGTTACCCTCCTCGGATTATTGATGTTGAACCTCTTCAGCAACAACCTCCAACTCAGTTTCCTTGAAATTATAATGCATTCACAAAATAGAGAGCTAAATGCACAAACTCAAAAAACAGATGCACGTGATCATTAACTACCTCCACACATGTAGTTGCACAAATTACACGTTCATTACCTTTTCAAGCTCATCATTTTGCTAACGCTCCTCAACTTGCCCCATAATGGTCAAGTCATATTCAATCCCTTCTTCTTCATCATCCCATTCTCCCACCTTGTTGGTACTAACCTCTTCAAATCTTTCATTTCTTGCAAAAAAAGATAACACAAATGTAATATCTTTTATTTCCTTTGCACTTTCAGTATTAGTTACATTTTTTGTGCTTCTTTCATACATGATGCTCCCCTCTGCAGATTGTTTTCATTTCTCACCTTCTCAAAGTTTCTCCATCTCTCACCTCTTCTGACATGTATCCATGTTTCTACCCAATTGTTGGCTTTGGGTTCTCATCTATTTCTTTGCCTAAGAAGAATTTATGGATGTTATTTTTTGTGTACAAGTCCTCTTTATCCTCGATTGTCTTCTCAATTTTCTCAAGACAACAGCACGTCTCACGCCAAAACTATTGTTCTAACAAATCTCCATCCTCGTCCATGGGTTGAGGCTGCGATTGAGAGATTTTCATCTGAAGCATGCTATTGATTGCTTCATTTACTCTGTTGAAGAGAGCATTGTTCTTCAACTCCTTACTTTCAGCTGATCTTAGCCTTTGTATATAACTCCCTATGGACTATACAAGCATCTTGTCTTTGTCTATATGAGTTTTAAGGAAACTCTAAGAAATACATGCACTAAAATCATTTGCACATTAGTCACTAATATTTGCACAAAATCAAGAAACCCTTGCACAAATCAAAGAAATGCATGCACAAAGCACAAAAGTAACTGCACGATACTAGAAACTAAATTCACATAATGAAACTGCATTAGAGTATGTGCACAAAACAGAGAATATGTTACATGGGCAAAATGCACAAAACGGAGAAATGCATGCATAAAAACCAATTGCACATTCGTCACTAATATTTGCACAAAACCAAGAAACACTTGCAGAAACCGAATAAATTCATGCACAAAACACAAAAGTAAGTGTACAATACTTGAAACTAAATGCACACAATAGAACTACACTAGAATATATGCACAAAATAGAAATATGATTACATGCTCAAGATGCACAAAACAAAGAAATGCTTGCACAAAAACCATTTTCACATTATTCACTAAGAAATGAGCTTCCCAGTTGATAATATGGTGTCGGAATATGGAGTTTTTGAAGAAGTTTCGATCGGATTTAGGGTTTCAATCTCTCTTTCTCTCTCATTCTCTTTTTCTTAAAGGTTTACAGTGTGAGAAAACGGGTTGTTTACCTCGCTTTTTTATCTGTTCAAAGCACGTGGATTTCGGCTGCGTGCGTGGGGAAGTAAGTGGTTATAGGTGGGCTTGCTTATGGGTTACTCCTAGACTTGGCAACAAGGTCTGGTAGGTCGGATTTGGTTTAGAGAGTTTCGGGTTCAGTTAATTTCGGATCCAGTCATTTGAGGTCAAATTGTTATCTTATTATAATGGGTTTAATGTCTGGTCGGTTAAATGGGTCAAGTGACGTGGATTTTTTCCTACTTTTTATACTTTTCCCTTTAATTAAATAATAAAATATCTTTTAAAATAAATAAAAATACTTATTTAATAAAAATAAAATTTATTTTAGTTTATTTTTTATTTTCATATTTTCCATTCTTATATTCTTGATACGGCGGATCGAATATGACCTAGTGGGACGGGTCATACTTTGACCCAGAGATTTCTCGGATCATCGAGCCGCGTCAAAACGGGCTCTATAAAAAAAATGGGTTGATTTTTATGATCCTGAAACAGGTCGGGTCGATTTTTCGGGTCGGTCGACTTTTACCAGGTCTAGTAACTCCTATCTGTTAAACTGTATACATAATTAAACACATAAATTTTTATATATTTTAGCACATATAATATATATAAATTATTTGTTTTAATAAAATTTTACGAATTAACGCGTCGAGTTATGAGAGCCAATAACCTTGAATGTGATTATCCTAACAGGAGTGGTCACCTATTTTTGATTGGTAATCAATTCGCATGGGCCGAGACGATAAGACACATATTCATACGGCCCGATATTACTAAAAACGTATTTCAAATGGGCCGAACATATATAACACATGATGTGTTCAGGGCCAAAACTGTCATTTCAGAAACATTACTAAACCTTTGAGAGCCGCTCTTCCAGAAACCTCCCCTAAACCTTTGAGCTATCCACCTCAGAAGTCTCAAACCCCTTCCAATGGCGACACTGAGGGCGGCGGCGATGAGAACGGCATCGACCGTATCACCTCGAGGTCTTAGGCAGCTATTCTCTACTTCCACCTTCATTCCTCCGCCGCTACCTCAAGATGCCGCGCCTCCCCCCAAGGCCCAGCCCTCTCCCAACCTCTTCGTTTCAGGTCTCCTCTCTCTCCGATTGTTCATTTTTCTTCTTCTTTTGATTCGATTGTTAGAGATGTTCTCATTATGAATTGATTCCTGATGTGCGTAACATGAATTTATTCATTATTTGAAGTTAATATAAGATTCAAGCTCGAATTGATATACTCTCTGATGTGGAGTTTTGATTTAGTGTTGCAGCATATTTACATCATATTAACACCCTTTCTCTGTTAATATAGCTCCTTTGATTTGCTGGATCAGTTCAGAATGGGAGTTAGGGTTGTTTGAGTCAATTGATATAATTTATCCCTTACTTCTGTCAAACATTATGAATTAGACCTTTAATAATGGATTACTTCAATAACATATCTGGCAAATGTCTGATTTTACAAATTAATTTTACTATTTTACATCCTTGTGCTTGCACAAGTTAACAAGGTTCTTTTCTATTGTCTGTAGGTCTTAGCAAACGCACAACTACGGAGGGGCTACGCGATGCCTTTGCAAAGTTTGGTGAATTAGTCCATGGTAATCTTACCATTGGTGCTGAAATTTTGAGTTTCTTTGGAGTGGATTAGTAATCTAGTATGCTAATATGCAACTCTTATGCAGCAAAAGTGGTGACAGATCGTGTGTCAGGGTACTCAAAAGGTTTCGGTTTTGTTGAATATACTACCATTGAAGGGGCAGCTGCAGGAATTGAGGGCATGGATGGCAAGGTGAATTCACTTGTACTATCCCTAAATATATTCCTCTATATCCACTTCTATAATGCTTGGACTTTATCCTTATCCCTTTTCCATTTGCTTATAAATAACATGAAGTGACTTCTGAAGATTGTATCTTTTGTGTGATTTGCAGTTCCTAGACGGTTGGGTGATATTTGCAGAATACGCAAGGCCAAGACAACCGCAGAACTACGGAAATCCTTCATTTGCAAGGAGTCCTCCTTATGGTGGTAATCCCAACGGTCAGCAGTGATTTCAAATATTCTTATAGCAAGCTCTTAATTAAGCAGAAGTCGGGTTGTTCCATTTGATTTGGCTTCTAATGATGTGCATGTTACAAGGTGAACTTCAAATGAATCTATTAGTTACTGTTCTATTGTGGTGAGTTATAATTGTACCTGCAAATGCAGTAGACATCTCTGAGAACATGACATGCTATAAGATTTGTGCCTGAAAGTTGATTTAGATCTTCGATGAGGACTTGTTTTAGATTAAAACAGGGAAATGTTAATGGTATTTTGGGTTGGTGATCCGTGAATTGGGTTGCAACTTGCAACTTGTTATGAGTATTGATTTGATCAACCTCTCTAGATGGAGGGAAAGCAATCTATGATACATTTTCTTCTTACTTTAAACACTTAATCTGGTCAAAAGTTACATTTGGATATGTCTTCTTTGAACGAAGATCTTTCATATCTTCCAAATTAATCAAATAGTTATAAGCATATATTATCAAATATCTGGGTTTCCTGGTCAGGTTGGTTCAGTTTCCGTTTCCGGTATCTCTGAAATTCCGGTGCACTGATCTGAACCGGACCCGATGAATTCGGTCTAATCCAAATGTACAGTCCTAGTCGTTACTTGTATGTAATCACGGTTCGGAGTCGATACTTGTATGTAATCATGGGTTGGGTTGTCCAATGGACGGGCCTGCTTTACATACATTTTTTTTTATTATTTATAATATTGTATATTTTGTATGAAACCAAATTAAAGAGGTAATTGTCCCAGGGCAATAGCAGAGTGATAAATGAGGAATAGATTTTTGAGGTGTGTAATATTCCATCGCGTAATTGATACTCACGGGCTGTGTAGATTGTATTGTTTTCTGATTTAACCATGCTAAGGAGTGATGGACTAGCTGTCTTAGCCGAGGGATTAGTGAGCTTGCTAGTAGCGATCCGATACCCTTGTTAGTCCTGGCAAAAAAATAAAGTAAAGGATAACCAACTTAATCCTAATTTCTTGATATATTAGAAAAACCCTCACTACTATCCTCTTATTCATACAAGCGATTGTTCATATTATAATGAACGCAAAGTGGCCAAATAACTTCGAACAAATTAATACATCCGAACTCATTAAGATCTCAAATTACAATCACGGATATAAAGAGTAATTAAGGGTCTAATATTGGAATATTTTGGTTACAAATAACTATTTGTTGTTCGGTAGTGATGAGTGTTTTCTTTTAGTGTTTGGTTTTCAAATCAAACAAATATATTATGTGCGTTTAAGGGTGCTTTCGGTATGTGTATTATCGGGTATTATGTGTATTATTTCAGACACACAATACACGTGTATTAAATTTATCCAAAAAATCCGTTCAGCATAACGTGTATTATGGGTATATTATTGTTTATTAATGTGTATCAAATTTAATCAAATAATAAAAAAAAAAATGAGAAATCCAGCTTTGAGGTATAATTGTGACAATTTGAGGTGTATTAATGGTCAGCTGGTTGTAATTACAACACAATGCCATTAAAAAGCAGAATTCTCTCACAGTTCTTCAATCTTTGAACTTCTCGTCTCCGATCTTCCTTCCCAGATCTTTCTCGTCTTCGATCTTCCTGCTTCGATCTTCCATGCTCAGATCTTTCTCGTCTTCGTTCTTCCTACTTAGATCTTCCTGCTTCGATCTTCCATGCCCAAATCGTTCTCGTCTTCGTTCTTCCTGCTTCGATCTTCCTCATACGAGCTTCCTTCAACCGGACGGCCTCTTTCGAGCTTCATCCTTCGTCCTCCATTAGAGCCTCCTACTTCGAGTTTCCTCCAGTCACTGCAGAAACCCAAAAAGGGATTTCACAAGTCCAGATGTCTCCTTCGTATTATATTGAAACCCATAACCCAAATTACATTCTCAATCACAGCAAAAACATAGCAAAATCACACCAAATGACTAATCACAACAATCCGAGCAAAATCAGAACAAATGGCTAATTCAGGGTGCGAATGGCAAATCACATCAAGTTCATTAACGCAACTAAGGTTGCGGCTACTTCTGAGAACAAATGGAAGAGAAAGGAAAGGACAAAATTTTAGGTTATTTTGAGAGTATTTTTAAAAAATTCAAATTTTCTTACACTTACATAATACAATGCCTACCGACACCCATTGCAGAATAATACAATAATTTCAGTTTTAGACACAACTTATTGCAGACACAATTTATTTCAGACAATCAATATATAAAAACAATAATATTCTATTTCAGCTTCATACACAATAATACACAGACTACCGAACGCATCCTAAAACATATGTTAGAAAGATCATTAAATTGTTGTATTGAGATAACATGAGTTCCGGATGTATCCGAAGGGCCATATAAAAAAACCATACCAATCATATGGGTAGGCATGGACGCTCTAGATGAGGAAATTTTCTTTCCCAGACCCATCCTTCTTCAGAGAGGGTGGACGGTACCAACTCGCGTTTGAATTGGTCTATTTAGAGATGTTATTAAGGAATGATCACTAGTTGCCTAAGAAACTGCCTCGTGATCTTGGTAAAAACTAAACACTCAACTGAAATTCAAGTTCATTATATATTTGATTCCTTGTTTCTGGTCGACTTTTCATAGGGAAGTTGGATTACTTCCAAACAAGTTCACTTGTCTGTTTGTCTGTTACATAGAGAATTTGGATAGTAGCACCAGTGAATTTTTTTGTAAGTTTGAATAAGTGTATACTGCCAAGTGACTGTTCCACCTCATGAAGTGCCGTAGCTGTGTAAAACTAAGACGAAGCAAGTACACTTGATTAGGAATACTAGCTATTTGAAATAAACTAGGAACGTGAAAATGATGCTTTATACTTCCATGAATGGGATATCTCTACAAATTAATATTCTAAGATTTGTTCGGTTCATCAATGTTATTGAATATTGTTATTGGTGCTGGTGCTGATGTTGTTGCTGGTACTTTTATATCTATTATTGTCGGAATACATGTTCGGTAAAAAAATATTTATAAAATTTTAAAATAAACTAAAATGTCAAAAATATCCTTAATAAATGGACAAAATTATAACCATATTTAAAGACCTTAATAATAAGCAAGCAGTCAATCCCAAACATCCCCGATTGTAACTCACATAGTGTACGACAACCACCCTCTTCACCAATTTCACTCTCTGACTCGAGCCCAAAATTCTCACATAACCTTCTCCATTCCTTGTTCAAATTAGCAGTCTTTTTTAATCAATTCACGGAATCGAAAAGAAGGGGCCTGATTTTGTATTTTCGAAATCAACGAATCAATGGCGGATCAAAATCAAGGTCCGGGAAAGGGGGGGTCTGATTTTGTATTTCTGTCTTTTTTCCCAGATCCGTTTGCGTTTTTTCACCGGATCTGTTTCCGTTTTTCTTATCTGATTCATTTGATTTCTCTGCCTGTCATAAGCCAGTTGCCTGTTTTAGTTCCCCGTTCTTTGAATCGAAGAGTCTATCCGCCTTTGCTCTCTGATATATTGAGAACTCAACACTTCAGTGGTGGTTGTTCGTGGCTCTCGCAGGAGAAGGAGGGAAGGGGGAGGTAGGAGAACGGAGAGCAGAAACAGATCTGGATCGAGAGAAGGAGTTTGTCGGCAGGATTGGACGACGATGGTGGTTGCTCTCTCCGGAGAAGGAGGGAAGGGGGAGGCTGTTGTCGGGAAGAGCACAACAAATATCGGAGAGAGCAGAGGAATGATATTGGGGAAGAAATGAAAATTTTGGGTCGAGAATGAGGGTAAAAAAGTTGGATGTACTCATTATCTTGTAGAAGCATGAATTCATTGCTTTGAGATTGGCAGAAAATAAGTACTTTTAAAAAATAGTTTTCTAAACAGACAAACCAAACGAGTCCTAAATGGACTTATTTTCAGAAAAGGCAAAATAAGTACTTATTTTCGCCCAACCGAATAGACCCCTAATCTATTTCCTAGACGGCCACGATGGTGTGGCATCCTATTTTATATTCTCAAAAGGCGTCCTATTTGATATTCTAATAAGGTATGTGTATGAGATATCAGTTATTTTCATATATTTGTTTAAATATATACATACATCAATAGCATATGAGAGTACAAGGATAGGACACACAACGGATGAGAATGGAGCTTGTAAAGTAAGAATGATTTTCAACTCCTAGGTTCAGAAAAATGAACACTCAAGATAAGCAAAAAGTAGAAAAGCGCACAAATAATCCCTTTTTGTACAAGAAACTGAAAAAAGTGCATCCATAACCCCTTATGTGCATAGAAATAAAAAGTGCAAGTTTTTACAAGTGTTGTGCAAGGTTTTTTAGTTTTGTGTAAAAAAATTCAAAGTTTTGTGCAACTTTTATTTTATTTTTAAATTTGTGCAATTATTTATGAGTTACATACAAGGTTCTCTATATTTTGTGTAGTTTTTTATGAGTTTGTTCAATTTTTTATAAGTTTTGTGTAAGATTTTCTGAGTTTTGCACATGGTTTTCCTAATCTTATGCAACTTTTGTGAGTTTTGTGCATGGTTTTTCTGAGATTTGTCCATATTTTTTTAGTATTGTGCGTGACTTTTTGAGTTTTTTGCATGAGTCTTATGAGTGTTTGTGCATGATTTTTCATTGATTTCTAAGTAATTATGCATGTGATTCTCATCAAAAGTGTATGAGTTATTATTATTATTATTATTATGGAGAAAGATCTTGTGAGAAACTAATAGGGTGGTGAGAAATGGGAACACATGCCAATCGTCGGATGGAATTCGATCAAATGGCTAGGATTCGATGATGACATCATCACAAAATCATTGTTCACACTCATTCGTTCTATTCCGATTCTCGGAACGGGCGATGGCGATGCGATCTCTTCGTCGCTCAATTTCCTCCATAGATTATGCTGAATCTAGACGGAGAATTTCATTGCACAGGCGATCTCTTCGTCGCTCAATTTCCTCCACAGATTATGGCGTGTCGCTGTCCAGTTCAAGGTCGCCTCCGATCTCCCCAAGCTCGTTGAAGGTCTGAAAAGGTTAGGGTTGAGGCTATGAGTTGCGTGTGTCAACAATTCAGCGGTTCTTCGGTCCATCTACTCGGATTCTCTTCGTCTCCACTACGGAATCGCTACCTCACAGCCCTTAATGGTGAATTCTCTTACTCCGTTTGTATGAGGTATCATCTGTTTTTGGTTTTTGTTCATATAGCTCTCTGTACGTAGCTCAGAAATGCAATCACAGTTCAATGGACTAGAAACGAGACAATTCTCACACTCCATTTGTCAAAATTTAATTCTGCTTCTAGTTTTTGTTCGTAGCTCACTATACCTAGCTCGTAATGCAATCGCAATTCTGTGGATTAGAAACGAGACAATTCCTGCTTATCCGAATAGCAGCAATTCGCTTCCGTATTAATTATGGCAGAAAACTTCTACTTATGTGAATTATCCTCCTGATTTTCTTGTTTGAAATGGATGTTCGCTCTTCTGGTTCCGTTTCAGTTTCAGTTTCGTGCGGTTCAAAATCAGTAGGGCGACGATATGTCAGACAAAGATATTGAAGCTGCCTACCAAGAGGTGGCCCGTTTTGGTGGCCATTAATTCCACCTTGAAGATTTTCTTCTTCATATCTGATGCTTCCTTTTTTGTCTCCTGTAACATTTCTCACCTGATACTGTGGCTTGACTAGCTTCATTGCTTATTGCTACAGATGTATCTTAGTGGATCAGAATGACCGTATTGTTGGACATGATTCTAAATACAATTGTAAGTTATTGCTGAACTTCTAGATATTTGCAACTTTGCTTTTTCTTAGAGATTTCTTTGAAGCTCGGTATGTTGTGAGGCATATTCATGTAGGAAGTAACTTGGCTAGGGCACTCACAGAACATATGTAAATACACAAACATTTCTAGAAAAGCATGAGCTCAACAGTTTTAATTCTGTCAATTCCGATGTGTTTACTGATGATTGCTTTTTCTTGGCTTGGTTAGTTCATCTAACTTGTGATTCTCAGCTGTGAAATACTTAGAAATCACAGTTTCTGTAACTAGCACTCATGCAGTCTATGTTATGGTTGATTTTGTGACAATTACCGTCGGCATTATAAGAGGCTCATCTAGCTTAGATAGATTTCAACAGCTTTACATGTACTGTCATTCATAGTCTTGTGTATTAAACATCTGATTAGATGTTCTACAAATGTGCAGGTCACTTGATGGAAAATATTGATGCCGGGAAAGCACTGCATAGAGCATTCGGTGTCTTTTGTTCAATTCAAAATATGAGTTACTACTTCAGGTCTGCCATATATAGTATATAAGTTTGGTCACAGAACTATACATGTTTCTTAGATGAATGTGTTATCTGTCATAACAGCAACGGTCTGCCACAAAGGTAACGTTCCCTTTGGTTTGGACCAACGCGTGCTGCAGTCACCCACTCTATCGCAAATCTGAAATGATCAAAGAAAATGCTCTCGGTATTAAAATTCTACATCAGTTGAAAAGTTGTGCAGCTCAATTCTGAATCTCCAAACTTGTTCATGGTTATGTTTTTCAGGGGTACGGAATGCTGCTCAAAGGAAGTTGTTTGATGAACTGGGAATTCCAGCTGAAGATGTGCCAGTAGACGAGTTCACCACTCTTGGCCGTATCCTTTACAAGGCCCCATTAGATGGAAAATGGGAAGAGCATGAACGTAATTCCCATCTCTCTTACACCATCAATTTTTAAAAAAATTAATAGCAATCCCTAATTCGTTGACTCTGTGTAGTTGATTATCTGTTGTTCATGGTCAAGGATGTGAGAATGAACCCTAACCCGGATGAGGTTGCTGATGTAAAGTACATGACCCGTCAAGACTTGAAGGAATTGTGCAGAAAAGTTGATGCCGGTGAGGAAGGGCTGAAGCTGTCTCCTTGGTTTAGGCTTGCGGTGGATAATTTCCTGTTCAAATGGTGGGATCATGTCGAGGCCGGAACGCTTAATGAAGCTGTTGACATGAAAACAATCCACAAGCTCTGAATTAATCCAGTTTAGGGTAATAATGGTGGAAAGGTAAATTCTTATTCTGTTAATCTATCTTCTTACCTTAAACTCGTTTGTTTTTTGACATATAGTAAATACTACCTTATACAGGTGTATGCTGCTACTTTACCTTACGATGAAGCTGCTCAACTGTGTGATAACCATCTTCCTGATTATATATCAAAGGTGAAAGGGTCTCTCGAGTATGTAACTGCAATGATAAAATATCAAGATCCTACTTTGTATGATTGCAGGATAGCACACCTCGTATTGTAAAGTTTGGTGATAATCCTGGATGTCCGTGTGGTGGTATCAATATGAACTAAACTATACAATCATAACACATGTTAATGACATTTCCAGATTTTTGCTTATTTCCAGTGAGGTTCTTTGTTGTTTGGTTTTATTCCTCAGATATCACAATTCCGAACAAAGAAAGGGTTGACAAAGGTTTAATGGGCAAATTGCAACATCAGATTTTTTTCAAAGTTTGACAAATTGCACAATCTAGACAAATTCATTGCATATTTTAGTACAATCTCTTGCACACGTGCAAATTCTAAGAAGAAGTTTCAAATCTGTTAATAACACACGTAAAAAGTATCTATTGCACAACCTAGGAAAATCTATTGCACATTCTAGTTCATTCTCTTGCACATGTGTTATTCTCAATAAAAAATTCTAATTTGATTAATAGCACATACATAAAAGCATCAATTGCACAATCTAGGCAAATCTATTCCACATTTCAGACAAGTCTATTGCACATTCTAGTCCAACCTCGCGCACACGTGCAATTGATAATAAGAAGTTTCAAATATACTAATATCATATGCAAAAAGTATCAATTGCACAACCTAGGCAAATGTATTGCACATCCTAGACAACTTCATTGCACATTCTAGTTTAATCTCTTTGCACATGTGCAGTTTATAAGAAGAAGTTTCAAATTTTTTAATAGCACATGCAAAAAGTATCAACTGCACAACCTAGACAAATCTATTGCACATTCTAGTTTATTCTCTTGCACTTGGGTAATTCCCAAGAAAAAGTTTAAAATCTAATTAATAGCACATACATAAAGCATCGATTGCACAATCTAGGCAAATTTATTGCACATTCTAGTTTATTATCTAGAATACGAGCAATTTCTAAGAAGATGTTTCAAATCAATTAATAGCACATGCAAAAAATATCAACTGCACAACCTAGGCAAATCTATTGTACATTCTAGTTCATTCTCTTGCACAACCTAGGAAAATATATTACAATTTTCATTACATATATATTGCACAATCTAGCTTTGTTTATTGCACTTACTAGTTATATGTGTTGCATATATTCGGAAAAAAAAATTGACAAAAAAATATTTTTTCGCAAAAAAAGGGTGTTGACCGGTTAACGGTCAACATTGAACGGTCAACGGTCAACGTTGACCAGTCAATATGGGGGTAGGGTGGAATCCTAGCCATTGAATTCAATGACTATGATTCATTCTCATTTCTCACCACTAATTACTTTCTCACTAGATCCTAACCCTATTATTATTATTATTATTATTATTATTATTATTATTATTATTATTATTATTATTATTATTATTAAAGATGCATAAATTTATGAGTGGTTGTGCATGAGTGTTTATTTTTTTGGTGAAAGTCAAAATCAATATAAGGCTAGCTTGGCACTAGGCGGGGCATAGCGAACCCTCTTACATCATAATCTGAAGCGTTTCTAATACAGTCAGGCGGATCGCCCAAAAGAGTAAAACCAAGGGGGAGGGTAGAGATAGGGAGGCTAGTCGATCCGCATCATAGTTAGCCTCCCTAAAGGTATGTCGAATTTGGATGGCCCAATTCCTACAAATAAAGCTCTGACATTGTGATATCAGGCTGAACAACGGGTGAAGAGGTTGAGGTGTGGAATTAAGAAGAGAAACAGTTGTGGAGCAGTGCGACTCCACAATGACGTGCCTGAAGCCGTTTTCCCATCCCAAATTCAGGCCATGTAAGACATCCCAGCATTCCGCTTCAAGAACAGAGCAGTGGCCTAAGTTCGCTGTAAAGCCAAGGAGCCATTTACCAGTACAGTCACGAATTAATCCACCAGCACCGGCCAGGACCAAATCCTCCAATCTAGAGCCGTCTGTGTTTACTTTAACCCAATCGTTAGGAGGCTTCACCTAGAACACATCAATGCTTCTGTTGCTGTTGTGCTTGCCAAGACTCCCTTGTCTGAGGAAAGCTAATTGATAACCGATCGCCTGAATTTTGATGAAGGATGCCTTGATCACCCCCAAACCATAGCTGATCGCCTGAATTGTGCTTGCCTAGTTGACTCAAAGATTCGCCGATTCCGCTCTTTCCAGGTCCACCAAACCATAGCTGAGAAGACCAAGTTTCCGCTAGCGCCTAGAGAGGTAAGGTACTGATTCCGTAGATTTTTCTCCAGCCAAACCGGGCCATCATCTTGAAAGAAGCTTGACGTACCCAGGTGAGGATCCAAATCCAGCCATAGTCCTCGCACTCTTAGACAATCTCTGAAGATGTGTAGAAGCGTTTCCGGCTGGTCCAAACACTCCCCGCATTTATCCGAGTTTCTCATGTGTCTTGTATAGCGCTCACTGTTGGCAAGAATCTTCCCTCTAATAGCAAGCCACAGGAAGGTCTTAATTCTCTCCGGTATCTTGAGCTTCCAAATCAGCTTAAGTAAGCGGGACATGGATGACGAGGATGCGCCACACGCCTTGATTAAAGACTGATAAGCAACACTTACTGAATAGTCATCAGACTCTGACTTGCTCCAGCGAATGGTATCGGCACAGTGTGCTTCTTCGGACACCATGACTGCAGTCATCTTCAGGAGTAGCGCCGGGCTTAAGACGTGTTAGAAGTCAGCCCATTTCCAGCCAGACGAAGGACACCACAGTTCAGCAACCTTGATCTCACCTATATCGACATCTTAGGAAGTTGTAGAAGGTCGTTGAAAGAAGAGCTTGCGAGCCACTGATCAGACCAGAAGCGACAGGATCTCCCGTTACCGATATTCCACTGCAAATTCCCAGTAATAACAGACCTGGACCCCCATCGAATACCATTCCACATGTGCGAGTGATTAATACTTCAGAGCGAGTTTATGTTCTTGTTATCCCAGTGAACAACATACTTGGCCGAAATAAGATCACCCCATATACCTGCACTTCCACTAATAAGTTTCCAGCTAAGCTTGCCAATGACAGCTCTATTCATATCTGTCGCCGCCTAGAGGTTTAAGCCATCTAGCTTCTTGGGCTGACACATTTCAGTCCAGTTAACTAATTGCATTTTATTCCTGCCATCATGTGTACCCCAGATGAAGTTCTGATTTATTCTGTCAAGTTGCTTGCAAACCGCATCAGGATGTCTCATTGTATTCATCGCATAAACCGGAATTGAGGACAACACCGATTTCACCAACGTGATTCTGCCGGCCATGCTTAACGACTTTGCCTTCCAACCCGCAAGCTGCTGATTGATCTTGTTGAGGATAGGGAGGAAATGTTCTTTGCTGATACGCTCATGAAGCATCGGAACTCCTAGATAATTCCCAATATTCCTAGTTACATCAATACCACTGATTACTTCAAGTTGATTGGCCATATCTCTAGACACATTCTGGGAGAGGAAAATCTTTGATTTGACTGTATTAATTTTTTGGCCCGAGGCAAGACATAAATCGTTAAGACAGCTCATTACAATCTTCATCTGTTTGGGGGAGGCTTCCGCTAATAATAGGATATCGTCGGAGAAAAATAGGTGGGAAAGAGGGGGGGGGGGGGGGGGGGGGGCGTCTCTACAGAGTTTAATGGGCTTCCATTAATTCCTAGCAATGGAGTCGAGGATCATATGTCTTAGTCTCTCAACACAAAGCACGAATAAATATGGCGAGATCGGGTCCCCTTGACGGATACCACGGGACGGAGTAAAGCTGTTGGTGAGTTCCCTGTTCTATAGAATTCTCATTGAGGACGTAGAGATGAGTTGGTGAATCCAACGAACTCAGCAGGTAGGTAGCCCTATATCCTCGAGCGTATCAGTGATGAACTCCCACCTTAGTCGGTCATATGCTTTCTCGAGGTCTAGCTTAAGCACCATCCACTTTTTCCCTTCCTTCTTATTCCTGAACGAGTGCACAATTTCTTGGAGTAGCACCACGTTGTCGGAGATAGATCTCCCCAGGAGAAAGCTGTTATGTTTCGGCCCGATCAAGGAGTTCATAGAAGGCTTCAAACGGTTAGCAAGGGTTTTGTGATGATTTTGAGAGTGACGTGCATAAACTGATCGGACAAAACTGACTTATTACTTCCTTCTTTGCATTCTTTCCAATGAGCGCAATGATTGTGTCATTCACCTGACTCGGAGGACACCAGTTCTGAAAAATTCCTGGACGAAGTTCGTGACTGACTCACCGACTGTAGACCAGCAGGCTTTGAAACATATAGGTTGGAAACTGTCGATACCAGACGCTTTATACGAGCCCATCTTAGTAATAGCCTTCCAAATCTCCTCGGCTGAAGGCGGGTTAGAAAGTTCAGAGAGGACATAGTCTGGAAGGGATGGGAAGCCCCCACGGCGGAGAGGAGGCGGTGGGTTCTGGTTTGTAGCAGATGAGTACAGGTCTGAGAAGAAGTTCAACGCCAGATTCTCAAGTACCACCTGATCGGAGGACCATTCCTCGTTGTTAACTTTTAGAGCAGTGACTTTGTTCCTCTTTCTCCTAATAACAATGCTACGATGAAACAAATTTGTGTTCTTGTCCCCTAGAGCAAGCCAACTTCCCCGTGATTTTTGGTACCAGATAATCTCTTCTTGGGCTAGGGTGGTATCCAGATCAGCCGCAGACGGGTGTCGAGAAGGATCAAAGAATTGCTAGGGTCACCGGGTGGGGACATGACAAAGGCGGTTCCTCCATTTCGACGTCGGGCATGGCTCTCGCTCCAACTGGTGCACTTCTGTAGTGAACACTAGTGTATTGGTTGTGCATGAGTGTTTGAGTGTATGCATGTGAGTATTTCCTTCTTAGTCTCTTATGGTCAATCGAGCAAAGTGCAAACGTGAAAGATTTCGTTATATTTTATGCAGTTATGTTAGATTATGCATAATTTCTTATTATTTGTGTATAAGTTTTATCCTTGCATTTGTATTTCTTATCTTAAGTTATATGGAGCTTGGTGTGTGTCTCGTATCCCTAGGTGTATAAGCTGGAGAAATTTGGTGGTTCCTCACTTCATTCTTTCTCTTGAGTGCCTCTTTCAAAAATCTAGCAGACAGATCCAAGTGAGTGAAGTAGAGAGATCTTCTCTGGCGCTTGTTTGAACATTCTTGAGGCAAATCTCTTGCTTCCCGTGAGAACGAGTGAAGACAGTGATTCTGTATTGTCTGATGCACGTAGAATCTCCAATTGCTATTAAAAGGATTTATGGTAGTAGCGTTGGAGAAGGCGTGATCTACGGAGTATTTCTGACTTGATTCTTATGTAATTCAAATTGTCCTCTACTTCTGTTATATTTATCTTTGTCGAGTCCGGATTAGTTTGTTGTCTCGTGTATAAAAACATTATTGCATATTGAATTAGCCTCATATGTAAAAAACTTTAGTCTCGTCCCAAAACCCGCATATATAAAAACAAGTTTCCGAATCACATAAAGAAAGCTTCGTGTTCTTCTTAGGATTGTTCGCATTATTCTTTGGTTGAACAGTTCTTCACAAACACTGAGTGAAGGAAGGGTAACCCATGGGCCTCGTAACAATACAGGTGTCGTTATGTAACTATAGGGGAAAGTAAAGTGCTCAGAAAAGGTAATATCAAGGTCTAAATCATGATAAATGCACAAGGGACGCTTGTAGGACTCGTGCAAATATGCTCACTATATGTGTGGCTCACTTGGTAGTTTTTTAAGTTAATGAATTGGGCCCCGATGTTATATTTTTCAGTTATGTTTGCATATGTGTGGGGTATCATAAGATATTTTCAAATCAATCCAACATAACTACGTAATATCCATATATCCATAAAACAAAAACATAAAGTTACAAATAAGACCCAAACTCTTTAAAACTCGACCTGACAAGAATGGAAGTTAAAAGGGTTCAAATCCAATCCAATCCAACTCAAACTAAACGTTTTAACAATTATTGTAGATACGCACTTTCTCAACTGTGTCCAACTTCAAACCACCTAAAGTGTTCGAGCCACTGATATAGCGAGGATTATCAATCGCACGAGATAACAAAAATATTGAGAGATCTATGTTATCTTTAAATTTATTGACAACGGTAGTAAAGTTGATAAGTAAGAGAAGTTAATGTCAATATTTTGAAGAAAATAGAATGATGCTGACAAGAAAACTAATCTCTTATGAATTTTGTAGAGATTATCAGACGTGATGATTTATGTATGTCATAGTTTCTAGAAGACTTTTATATGACTTTGTTTAGAGTTATGGTACGTGAGAGAGGAAGAGAGTATTAGGAGAATTAGGGTCTTACAACTTATACCAAGTGTGAATAAGAGAAATCCCAGTTCGGTATCTTTGGTATACCCATTTTTATATATAGTTACAGAGATAATAGAAATAAAAATAAATAATAAATACAATTATTTACATATAATCACTAGTCTAACACACTTGTTCAAAAAAATAAAATAAAAAATATACACACAAGAATGATTTTTTCATGCTAATCTATAATAAATTTATTCCTAATTTTATCAAATCAAGTGTTATAGTTTATAAAAATTTATCAATTTATCGTCAAAATATCCATGTTTTGTAGTTAAAGATTTGAAGAGAGTTATAACACACTCGTACTTACATGACACCTCCCTTGGTTCTACCCGTTCTTTTCATGACCTGAACCCGACCCTGACATCAGGGTTAGTGTCTACTAGACTACTAGCCATAATTGCTAAGGTTGTCCTCAAGTGCCACGTTAAATGACATTGGCAATAGAAGTGGTTCAGAAATAGTATTAAAAGTGCCCTGGCGAACAAGGAAACGACGTGGTGTATATATGAAAGAGAATGGTTGAGGAGTCCCATCTTGGTTAGAGTATGTTGTTTGTGAATGTTGGTGTGGACACCTAAAAGAGGGCATCTTCCTCTCCACACCAAAGAGGACAAAACCTATGGTGAAGCTTTAACATGTGTATTTGTGTCTTGAGTCTAGAACATGTCCATGGTGGCCTCTTTTTCAAGTGTCTCTTTCGGTACTTAATTGGACTATTGACTTTCTAATGCTATTCTATTTAACTCTCTTTAACCCTTAGTTTGTATCGTGCTTGCACATCTTATGGATCACAATAAACCTAATCCAGCTGGTGGTTTTGCCTCTTGTCTAACTGTTCATGGATTTTACTAGCCGTTGGATCATATTTACTCTTAAAGTCTATTTAAAAATCTAATAAAATTAGCAACCCTTTAAAAGGAAAAGGAGAATTGAAAATTGTAGGTTTGAGCAATGTGTTTGATTGAAGGGGTCATATATCTATCACAGTAAAATTTTTGCTAACCATCGCAGGCTAAATCGTCACGATGGAAGCTGGCTTCGGCGTGACGATGGAGGAGGAACAAGACGTCGCGACAGAGGCGGACACTGGCGTGACGGCGGAACATGCGCAGGACGTGACGGCAAGGTTATCAAGGAGCGTGACGATATGGCCTTTTTATTGATAGGAGGTGTTTTTGATGTTCTTAAGTATTTTTATTAGTTCTAGATGGTTATTTGAGCCTTTTTATGCTATTTTTTACAAAAAAAATGACATTAAATGATGGTGTTAGGCTCGGTGGGTCTATAAGGGTGTTCGACATGATGAAAACGTACTTGTAATGAATGAAAGAGATATATTAGGTGGTTTTAACAATGTTGTGTGATATCAATGACCTATATTGAGATCTTGTGACATTAAGTGACACTTGAGTTCATCCCCGTACTAATGTGTACTTGGAAAACCAACTAAATTTGAGACTGGCAGACAAACATGGAAATATTAATTTACTAAAATTATTGAGATTAGATGAGTATGAAATGATGAGTAAGTAGTTAAATTAAAGAGATTAGAAAATGTTTAAATTTGTGTATATGCCCAATGTCTTGAGACTGGCATTTCTACTAGTTTGTACATCAATAAAATAGCCCAACAAGAAAATAGTCCAACAATACATAAATTAAATGTCAACAAGAACCCCTTAAATGGGTCATGTATGTCAAATTTGTGTATAGGCCCAATGTCTTGGTCGTCACGTCCGGGGTGACATACAACGTGACGCCAATTGTGACCCACAACGTCACGGCGGGGGTGGTGTCCATCGTCACGCACCGCAAACTACACTGAAAAGCCAGAAGTAGGCTGTCGTATCAAGCACATGCCTCTGTATTTATGTCTCAATGGCTCAAGGCTGCAATGACATGACCGGAACCTGCTTCTTGGACCCATTTTCATCCACAAAATAGCTTCATCTTCTCCTATTTAAACCCCTACACCTCACCATCTTCATTCACCAATTCATTTACAATATTCTCTCCATTCTAACAAAAATGAAGAAGTTTTTCTTATCAAAGTTTAAGAAAATGAGTGTTGAGAGAGCAAAACATGAAGAGGGTGATGAATGTAGTCATTATGAGCATGATGAACGCATGGATCGAGGGGTGGATCCAAACACATCATATTTATCTGGAGATTACAACAATGAGGTTAGTTAGCATATGTGTTTACTCTTGTAGAGGTCCAGTAGTCTTGATTACGCCCTATGGTGTCGTATGTTGCATTATGTCGTAGTAGTATGATTTATTTATTCATTTTGGTTCCATAAGTTTACAACAATCTGGTAGTTAGCATACGTTTTATTTCATCATTAAGCTGACGTTATGTTGCTCAAGCTGATTCGCATTTAGTTCTATATGTTGCTCCTGTCTACCTATTACGTTAGCATATATGTCTACCTATTATGTTAGCATATATGTCTACCTATTACGTTAGCATATATGTTGCACCTTGTTGCACCTTGTTACAACAATCTGGTAGTTAGTTAGCATATATGTCTACCTATTACGTTTTGTTGCTCAAGCCGATTAACATTTAGTTCTATATGTTGCACCTTGTTACATTATGTTGCTCAAGCTGATTCGCATATAGTTCTACGAGCTCACAGTTGGTATATCGTTTGTTCTAACGTACAGATTGCAAAAGACACATACGGTAATAACTCATCGTTCTACCATGGGGAGAAAATTTCTTCTCAACCCTATGTTCCTGATTCATATGCAAGCCTAGATCGAATACAGGTTCCAACCATGTACTGTGACGGACTACAACCTCAATTGCCCTACTCAGACTATGCAAATGTGCCACAGAGACCTGTAGTTTCCTTCCTCGATTGTCCAATACCCAAATTCAGTCTTGGCTTCACGGATGACGAAGATAGCCCCCCAAGGATGAGTTGTCCGGCAAGGTTCCCAAGCCAGAGTAGTATGGAACAAGGTCCAGAATTTTGGGGATGGGCACCCCTATACACTCTACCAAAGTTCGAGAACGTGGCCACACCAGAACCAATAACTTCAAAGGACTATAGTGAGTACTTTGTTACAGATCAGGTCTTCGACGACAGAGAAGACATAATTGAATGGGCGAAGGGGGAGGCGAAGAAGCTCAACTTCGTGCTCGTCAACTACAGGGTTGATAGCGGAACTAATGGTAGAAGGCATGTGACATGGTTAGCGTGCCAGAGGAGAGGTAAGAGCACGCCAACCAAATCCCCCAGCGAGAAGATAAGGACTAGAGTGAGACAGTGCAACTGTCCGTTCCTCTTGCAAGTCTTTGAGGAACCGCTGGATCGTTGGAACATTGTTGTGCGCACGGGAACGCATAACCATGTCATCAGCGACAACCTGCACGGAAACGCGTACGCTGGCCGTCCCACGAAGGAAGAGTTGAAGCTGATTAGAGAGATGGCTAAAGTACATGTACAACCGAGGGACGTACTGGGGATGTTGTCCAACCCAGACAATGTGATGAGCATCAAGCAAATTTATAACATAAATCAGAAGTTCAGGAGGGAAGGAATGGAAGGACGTACCGTCGTGCAAGAGTTCTTCAAAAAGTGTAAGGAGAACGAGTATTATGTTGAGTACACGTCTGACCCGGAAACAAACAAGATAAAAGACATTTTCTTTGCAAGCGCGGATGGAATAAGGCTACTAAGGGCATTCACGTACGTTATCTTGTTGGACTCAACTTACTCCACTAATGTGTAAGTCCATCTCCCCGGATTCATGTTTTGTATCGTGTGAGATCGTTCTATGTTGTTTAGAACTTCCCTTTTCAGGTACGACAGTCCCTTCCTGGAGATTGTAGGCATCACATCAACGTGGAAGAACTTCAACATCGCCGGCGCATTCCTTGCCCGTGAGGAGACCGACAACTATACATGGGCCATAGAGCAACTTGCAAAGTTGTTCTACAAAGTCAAACAACAACCGACATGTATAGTGACGGATCGGGAGGCGGCGTTGATGAAGCCAGTTTACCGTATGTTTCCAAACGCGAAGTTCTTGCTATGCAGGCTTCACGTCCAACGGAACATCGAGCTGTTTGCACGGAAGTTGACCAACAAGGCCAGGGCGACCAGAGTAGCTAACGCGTACAGGGATCTATTCTATTGCACTACCGAGGAGGACTACAATGCGAAAAGCGAATTTTTTTTCCAGAATTGGCGTGGTCTACAAAGATTACATGCATACGCGCACCAAACCTGGTTCAAGCCTCATAAGACGAAGCTTGTCGCAGCATGGACAGACGACGCATTCACGCTGGGACAGAACACAACAAATAGGTGAAATTACCTTAACGTTTTCTTCTACATCTAATGCATTTGACGTATAATATAACCAAACATCTCTCGTCAATGAAACCAAGGTTGAAAGAGCGCATTCTGTCTTGAAGAAATATTTGTCCGGCCCAAACGGAAACCTGTCAACCATCTTCGCAGAGTACAACATGTTGTTGCGAAATCAGGTTTGTGAGATTAAGGGCAGCCTGAACATGAGTTTAGAAACCCAATTCAGGCTTATAGATGGAGCTCACATCTTCAACCTGCTGCACTACAAGGTTTCAGCACCGGCCTTCAACCGACTAATGGACGAGTACAAGAACGACCTTCAACCGTTACTTCTCCTTCGACAACAATCTTAACAACGTGCGTCGAATACCAACATCGTTGACGTCAACCATAGCGGAGGCAGTATTCGGTGTTCCTCAGACAGAGGTAAACCTTGATTCTGTTTTCAATACGTTGCATCTTCATGACCTGCTTTGGTAACATATGTAATTGCATCACAGGAACAAATAGCAACGCATGACTTCACTCATCATCATGATGATGCCTTGCTTGCCTCCATCCTATCCTACATTCGTACGAATCATGGGTGCACAGAGCTGGACTGGGACGTTATTTCTGGAAAGTACAACGAGGCAACTAGGGAGGGTGAAATGCCAGGAGTGCTAAGGGTGAGGTTTGGCATGCTGAAGAGTATGTATGCTGAATGGACGAGGTTCATAAGGGCTTATCCAGAAGGCCCCGATACTGCCATTGACAACGAATGGTGGACTACAAGTTGCCCCCCGAGTATGAGAAATTCAGGGACCGTTCGTTGTATCCCAGCACGGTTGAGTTCCTGGCTCGCATCCCTGCTAATTTCATGTAATCGTTGCAACAATATGTTGTTTGTTGTGTTGTGCTTCTGTATTTCAAAATAAGCCTTGTCCAATGTTATGTTGTATGTGTGATGGTTTTATTTGAAGTTAGTTGTTATGTCATTTGGCTGGGTTTTGTGTGAGGTGGTGTTCATTAACATATTCGATCCATTAAGTATGAAAAAGAAATAACATGACACTGACCAAGAAATAAGTTTCAGAGCAACAAAGGTACACGGTTCAAATAATATCATGGAAGAAATCAACAAATAAGTTTCAAAGTAACAAAGGTACACGGTTCAAGGTATGTCATAAAAAGACATTTCGTTAAGACTGTTGCTTATGGCGTGCAACATGTCCCGGGGAGGGTATTCTTCTTCCTCCTTGAACGGCCTAAGGTACCGTTTCATTCATTACAAGTACGTTTTCATCCTGCCGAACACCCTTACAGACCCACCGAGCCTAATACCATCATTTAATGTGATTTTCTTGTCAAAAATAGCATAAAAAGGCTTAAATAACCATTTAGAACTAATAAAAATACTTACGAACATCAAAAACACCTCCTATCAATAAAAAGGTCATATCGTCACGCTACTTGTTAAATATGCCGTCACGTTATACCCCGCACTCCTCGTCATGACACCGGAGTCTTCCATACAACTTTACGCCTTGTGCTTGTTCCATCGTGACGCTCTTGCCCGTCTCTGCCGTCACGCCGCTTCCTACATCCAGTGTCACGCCGTAGAATGCCTCCAGCCTCACGATTTCGTGTGCGATGGTTAGTAAAAGTATGCTGCGATAGATAGCCTCTCCGATAATATATAGAAGAAGGAAAGGAAGTACAAGATATATTTTTATTTTGAATTATTTAAGATAATTCAAAGCTTTTTTTTCTCTCGTTTGTCACATCATTAGATTATACTCACTTTGGATTGAATTGTAGGTTTCAATAAGCATTTGCCTCTCATGAAGCTTCTCGTTTTCACTTATTTAATATATAAATCCCGTTAATTATTTGGGCACTATATTATGTCATTATCCCTCCGATTTAAAGTATTTATGACGAGCATCAAAAAGTGAAATTCAACGGGAGACCTCCCCCGGACTTGTCATTGTAGGTATTCTACTAGCCCCATCATTGACAGAGAAGGAATGAAAGATCTCGCAAACCTTCATCCCATCATTCAAGTCAACTTCTAAGAAGTCGTCCCCATCAATTTACAACTACGAGGAGGAGAATCAACCCTTCCCGATATGTGTTTTCTAAACTCCAACGTTAACTAATCTTAATAAAGGAAAAATGATAAAAATGATAATTAATTATAGTTTCAGAACTGAGAAAAACAAGGGTTTTTTGGATCAGGAACAAAATTAAAGATTTAGATTTCAATTTCATTATAAAATATGTGTCATGTACCTGATTTAATTGTAAAGATTTCTAATCAATAGGAGCTCCAACATTGATAGTCAATCAAAGAATGCATATGATTATAAACGAGAGTGCATAAACTTAGGGGAAAAATTATAGTAACTAATCTACTCTACTAGTTTAATTCCATATTCAATCCTCAATTTTCTAGTTTGTACAATCTAACCCTTATATAAATATTTTCTTTCATTTTCTCTCTCCTCTTATTTCCTCCTCGTTATTCTCTTTTCTCATGCGCTCACTTTTCTCCTCGTCTCTTGTACTCTCCCTCCCTCACGTCGCCGATTCGTTTTTCCTCCTCCCACTGGCGTTTTTGTCTTAATCTTTTAGTCATTCGGCGACTCCCTCTCCCTCCTCCCACTGGCATTTCCGTCTTCTCATGTGTTGTCTTCTTCTCCTTCTTCTTCGCATTTTTTCACCGTTTGGCGGCTTCGGTGTTCGTCTCCTCTTGCATCGACAGGTAAGAACCAATGCAATTCTGATTTTGTATATCTCTATTGGATTTTTGACATACTTTTAGGATTCATTTACAGGTTTTATTATTTTTAGGGGGTTTGTTAGAGTTTCGATATACTTTAGGGTTCATTTATGGGGTACTTCTGACTTGTTATTCTCTAAGATTAAATGCATTTGACATTTTGTTTTATTACATTGAAGATTGGCCATTTTGTGAGTTTTGATTTTTATGTGATGATAGTTTGGTTACAATGATGACAGTTTATGTGTTGACAAGATTTGATGCAATTTTGTTGACAAAATTATGTGCTGACAGTTTTCAGTATGTGTTTCACAAGTTTTAGAATGAGGTGACAGTTTAAGATTAAGTTTAGAATGTGTTGACAAGTTTTTAAGACGTGTGATTATGTGTTGACAAGTTTTTAGACGTATGATTATGTGTTGACAAGTTTTTTATAATGTGGTGACAATTTAATTTTAGTATGTGATAATGCTTAAAGATTTGATGACAGATTTAATGTGTTCACAGTTTTAGTATGTGATGACAGTTTATTATTCGATGACAGATTTAGTATTGACAAGTTATTAGAATGTGGTGACAGTTTAAGTTTAGTATGTGATAATGGTCAATGGTTTGATGTCAGATTTATAATGTGTGGACAGTTTTCAATATGTCTTGACAAGTTTAAGTTTAGAATGTGGTGACAGCTTAAGTTTAAGTTTAGACTGTGTTGACAAGTTTTAAGACGTATGATTATGTGTTGACAAGTTTTTTATAATGTGGTGACAATTAATTTTAGTATGTGATAATGCTTAATGATTTGATGACATATTTATAATGTGTTCACAGTTTTAGTATGTGATGACAGTTTATTATTCGATGACAGATTTAGTATTGACCTTGTTGACACTTCTCTTATTAAGTGTTGACAGGATGGTTGTTAATTCTAGCAAGTATGGACAATATATTGTTCCTGACTGCTCATGTAATCATGCGAAGATTAATACATATTTTAGGCCTCAGTTGCTAAATACTCTTACGTAGATGTATATTAGTCACTACTAGATGCCCCCCTTAGTCCAATATTGACAATGTAATCTAGTTTAAAGTTTTATGCAATCCTAGTGCATCATATGCTGATTCATGAGGTCCACACACCCAAGACCAAAGAGTTGTGGTTTTAGTTTGGTGGAAAGTTAGCACGTTACTCATTAGTTTAATACGTTGCTATTACGGGTTTAAATTGTCAAAATCCCCTTGAATCTGTCCCCCTTTCTGTGAATATTAAAGCTGAACTTGGCGGCAAAAGTTGTGCATTTGTGAATTTACTTCGTTTGTTTGTTTCTGAGTCTGATCCATCAAAGAAGAAGTGGTGGTCCCGACTTCTCCTGGTAAAAAGCTTTTTGTTGAGCAAGAGGCCAACTGTCATCATTGATCCATTGGTTTACTCTATTTCAAGGGGTAGTAAATCGTTTGAAGAATATCCATGGGGGAGAATGTCCTACAATATGTTAGTCAATTCTCTAATCCTTCTGAACAAATCTAATCACAGTATTCCAACTGATGGTAGTCGATATGGCTACAATTTATATGGGTGTCCATCGGTTTTTCAGATAATTTTAACTTCAGATTTTATCTTTGTTTAATGATCTAATTATTTATTTGTATCTAATGACAGTTCTATATTTTTTTGCAAGGTTTGGATATTGGAAACCTTCCCAAGTTTTTCTCATTTGTTGGGTGTTAAAGCCAATCCAACTAAATTTGTCCCCTATTGCATACAGTGGTCAATCTTAGGGAAGTCGAAGTTGTCCACAAAATGTCAAATTGGGGTTGTTATGAAACAACAAAGGTTTGTAAGTTTATGTATTTATGAGACATACTTAACCTTGCAAACACTTATTTTTAGTATGTTATAATGGTTTAATAGTTTGATGACAGTTTTAGAAGGTGGTGACAGTTTTGCTATGTGATGATAGTTTACTATGCGATAACAGTTTTAGTATTGACTTTGTTGACACACTTCTCTTATTATGTATTGACCTTATGGATGCGATGACAATTTTTTAATTTTTTTGTCTATGTTTTTGTGTTTCTAGCAATCTGTTATTTATTTTTACTCCAACATTGGTGATTTGGTCAATCTGAAATTTGATGATGAGGTTGACGACATAGTTTTTGATCAATATATTGAAAGGAGAATAAATGGAAATGTTCTGGGGACTTTGGCTATTGTTGTTCATAAAAGTAAAGTAGATGCAGAGATAGATAACTTTGTCACTGAAAAGCCTGCGCACCCCCTCCCCCGGTCCCCTAGAGGAAATAGGTTTTGGATAAAAGAAAATATACGGATAACAATAGTATGACACTTTATAAATTTTGTGTGGTGCACTTCCATTTTTTATTATGAAATTTTTTGTATATGATGATAGTTTTCACATGTGTGACTTATATTTTGATGTGATGATGTGATGACAATTTGTGTATATGATGTGATGACAGTTTTCCAACTGTGTGAATTATATTTTGATGTGATGACACTTATACTCTATGTTATGATAGTTATGTATATGATGAAAGTTTTTTATATGATGTGATGACACTTATTTTGGTGTGTATATGATGACACTTTGTGCATATGATGATAGTTCAACTCCTTATATCTCACTGACTCTTTATATCTTGATGCTATGACAGTTGTGCATATGATGACAGTTCAAGTGTGTGACTTATATTTTGATGTGATGGCACTTATACTTATGTGATGACATTTGTGTATATGATGACAGTTTGTGTATATGATGTGATGATACTTATACTTTATGCGTTTGACACTGGTTATTCATGTGATGAATATTTATAATCTATCCGTACACTGTATCATATAAGATGTTTATTTATGTGATGACATTTCAACATGTGATGAAACTGACCATTTCAATTGACATTTAGACATATAAGCTATCTGTAACCTGACATTTCAACTGTGTGGCAGTTCTACCAACTGATAATGACAGTATCAAACATAATCCAAAGAAAGTTAGTCGAGCAAAGCTCAAGTTGCCGAGGCAGGAGAAGAAGAGCCCTCCATTGAACAGTCTTTCTCAAATCATGGGGAAGGTGAAAGCCCCCGAGCCTCGAGCTGAAACTAATCAGAAGAAGAGCTCTCTTGTTGAGAAGCTTTCGTGTCCAAAAACGATAAGGTGAAAGCTACAAAGCCAGTTCCTCGAGCAGAAACTAATGAGATGAAGAGCCCTCCAACTGAGAAGGATTCGCGTCCAAAAATTGTGAAGGTGAAAGCCACCCAGCCAGTACCTGAATCTATTCCTTTGCCCTGATCTGAACATAATGAGAAGAAGAGGCCTCCAACCGAGGAAGATTCGCCCCCAAAATGGGCAAAGTGATTGTTGACACTAGTTGAGAAATTTGAAGTTCAACAAAAAGTATTGAGAGATGTGCAATACAAAGTCAACAAAAACTCAATGCGACTAGAAAAACTGTCAAAGGATGTGAAGGCTATTTTATCTCAGATGGTAGGACGCGACGAATCCAATTATGACGGTAATTGCTATGTTGAAGTGATCTTACCGAGCAAAGTAGGAGAAGTAATCAAAGTTCCAGAAGTTGTTAAAGAGAAAGTGTCATCAGAGGAAGCTGATAGAGAGATTTCATATGATGTAACTAATGGTTATTAGTAGAGATTTATTGGTGTTTAGGATCTTGGCGAGCTCATTTCCGGAGTCCGGCATAAAGATCATACTATATGGATTTACGGAGGTTCAAGAGCATTTATGGTACTACTATGGAGTTGGAGCAATGAAGTACCGAGAGAAGATGGACGTGATTGAAGATCCGGGAACGCCGGACAACGCGTCCCGGAGCAAGGATGAAAGAAGAAGAGTTTCTGCAGAAGGCAAAAGCGCGACCGCAAACATCACTACCGCGGTCGCGACCATGTATACAGAGAGATATGCAGAAGGGGAACCGCGACCGCGAATGTCACTACCGCGTCCGCAGCCTTCAGCATGCACAAGATTTTAAGAACACGTAACTGCGACCGCGGGTGGAGCTACTGCGGCCGCGGGTCACGACGAACCTTAATGGGCCGAATTCGGGATTTTCCATCCAAGATCTTATTGGTTCCAACCAATTTATTTGTTTTATTCTTTTCTAATCTTATTTCCCAAGACATATATATAGTTTAGGTTTTATTTGGAAGAGTTTCTCTCCCACTTTTTTCCTTTTGCCTCCATTCTAGTTTATTCATTGTTCTTAGAGATTATGAAGAACTAAATCCTCAATTGTTCACTTTGAGGATTGAAGCCTTGGATTATATATCATTGTGAGTTTCTAAACACTTATGTTCTATTTCAATTGAGGTCTGTTTCATTATCTCTTGTGCTTGATTGCAATTGATTGATATTGATTTCATCTAGGTGGCCAACTAGGTTGATTGATATTATTCATATTGCTATGTTTAGATAATTCTATTTGAAAAGTCTTTACCTTTGGTAGCAAGTTCTATCTTCATGATCTATTTGGGATGGTTTATATGATAGAGATATTGAATTCATGTCGAGTATCGGCGATTTGCTAGTGGTATTGCATGAACCTACTTATCTTTGATCTTAATGTTGTCTACTGTTGAATCTTGGGATTTCCTTGGTTATAATGAGAATAAGGGTTTCTAGGACTATTTGGACTAGTTGCTATATTAGAACGAAGAGTAAGACAACCAATTGAATGTTTAGGAGCATAAGTTATTAGGATTCTATGATCAATGTGTTTATCCAATGTGCCGATTTCTGATAAGTGAGCGCTTCCATCATTATTTACAACCCAACGTTAGTTAGTTTAGCATTCGTAGTTTAGTTAGAATTACAATTCAAAAACCCCTATTGGTTACTTATTTAGTTACAGCGATATGAATAAACTGTACTCAGGCTCTCTTGGGATTCGACCCCTACTTCCCACTTTAATAAGTGGATAATTGAGTTGGGTATCTTTGATAGGGATAACCACCTTAGCCCCCATCAAAAGTAGACGGAAAAAAAACAGTTGATACCTAACAAGCATAGGCTGTCACTACCGAGCAAGCAGAGGGTGGTAAAAACGAAGAGGTTGTCATTATCAAGCAAAATCAGGCATCAATACTCACTCAGGTACCAAGCAAGCAGAGGGTGGTAAAAAGGAAGAGGTTGTTCGTGCCAAAGTAGATGATGAGCTTTGTGATGTTATAGAAGGCATAATGGTTGATTGTTCCCAAATGACTAAACATAGGCACCTTTTAAATTTTGTGCTCCATGTTTGTACTTAAGATGAAGAAAAGGTTGTTGCTGAATCTATTCATGAGGAAGAAAAGGATGATACTGAGGCAATTCATGAGGAAAATGTTGGTGACACAATTTATGAGGAAAATCTGGTTCTGGAAGAAAAGGACGTTGCTGAGGGAAGAAAAGAAGAAAAGAATATTGAAGATGAGGGAAATGATGCAAAGCTGGTTCCTGAAGAAAATAATAATGTTCCCCCTATGGCCCAAGAGAAAATGAAGTTGAAGTTTTGTTTCAAACGGAAAGGGAAGGATGGGCTAAGGAGGTCGTCAAGACTAAACAAGTCTAATCCCAATGTTGAAGATGTTGAATGGGTTATACAACCAAAAAAGAAGAAGATTCCCAACAAAGCTCGTCAGTCATTCTATGATACAAAAGACCGTAGTGAATTCTATGAATGGTACAATGAGACGTAAGTAATTTTTAACTCGGTTTTAGTTACACTTTCCATTAACACTTTCAATTTTTTAATCCAATCTTTGTATATGGTTTTGTGTGGTTTAGTGATGAAAGTGCAAAGATATTGCGATTTGAATTTCATATTGGCAAGGACTTCTTCAAATTACTTTTGTGAGCCAAATCTTGGCTCATTGATGATGTAAGCATTCTTTTTTATAAACATTTTCTACACTGTGATGGATAGCTATTGTGTGTTATACGTTATGTGATGACAGTTTAAGTATGTGATGACATATTAGTGTGATGACACTTATATGCTATGTAATGACACTTATACGTTATGTGATGACGATTTAAGTATGTGATGGTAGATTAGTGTGATGACACTTATATGATTTGTGATGATAGTTTAATAGTGTGATGACACTTATATGCCATGTGATGATAGTTTAAGTATGTGATAACACTTATACAATATTTGATGACAGTTTAATAGTGTGATTATACTTATATAATATGTGATACCACTTACGATTAGTGTCACTCGTCAAGACATAAATTAATAAACAAATTAGTGCAAATTTTATTCTCAATTTATACACACTCAAATTAAGTTAATAAACGAATTAGGTCACACTCAAAATCAAACTTTATACACAAACATACGCAAATTAATATGATAACAATGTACATAAATTAGATAAGGTTTTCCATCTACTCTCAACTTTCATTTAATACTTTTTATTCTCATCTAAAGATGAAGTACGATATGATATTAGAAGGCTCCTCCAGTCGGTCATTTCGGGCCACGTATATAGAGTTTGAATTAGACCTCGTCAAGGGCGGACAGGCCTGTCCGGCCCGTCCAGTCCACTCTAAAATATGGACGGGTTTGGACAATGATTTTTACCTATGTGGGCCGGGCCCGGACCGCCCATATTAAAATGAAGAAATTGGGCCCATTGCCCAGTTTCTTACTTAATTCTTACTACTTATCCTCACTTTTAACAATTTACATTTTTATACCCCCTATAAAAACCTCCTTCCCCTCACATTCCCCTCCAGCCTCCTACGTTCATACGCACCTCTGCCCCTCTTCCGATTCGGAATCCACTGCCCCTCTTCCGATTCGTTCCACAGATTTTCACCAGTTCCGTTCGCAAACCGTTCGTCCTCCCTTTCGTCCGCTGTTTGTCCGGTGTTCGTCGTCCCACTGATTTAGGTATCGTTGTTCGTCCGGTGTTCGTCGTCCCACTGATTTAGGTATCGCTGGTCGTTCGTCCGCTGTTCGTTTGCCGGTTTTGTTCTACTTCTCCTCCATTTAGGTATCGCCGATTCGTCCCGCTATTAGTCCCACTGATTTTCGTCGGAATCGTCTCACTGATTTTCGTCGGAATCGTCTCCCACTCATTCGCTGATTTCGAGTACGCGCTCGTCCGCCGGTACCAAATCCCCTCCATCAATTTCGTGACTCTTCTTTCTCTTTTATATATGTTCTACTCGGTTTTGTTAGGGTTTGCTTAATTTCAGGTTTTGATTTTAGGTTTACGTTTTTATGTCTATGTTGATGACAATGATTTTTCAGTCCGAGTGCTTGCAATATAGTTTGATATTTTGCATGTGGTTTATTGATTAGATTTTGCCCCGAAATCTGTTCGAGTTTAATGCTGACAATATATTGTCATCACTGCACAATATTGTCAACACTGATTAATTTTGTCATCAATGATCAATGTTGTCATCATTTGAACAATTTTGCATCACTGATCAATATTGTCAACACGGATCAATATTGTCAACACTAATCAATATTGTCATTACTGATTATTATTGTCAACATTGATACTAATCAATATTGTCAGCACTTATCATTATTGTCAGCGCTGATCATTAACATTGATACTAATCAATATTGTCAGCACTTATCATTATTGTCAGCACTGATCATTATTGTCATCAATGACAATATTGTCAGCACTGATCATTATTGTCATCAATGATAATATTGTCAGCACTGATCAATATTGTCAACACTGATCAATTTTGTCATCAATGATCAATGTTGTCATCATTTGAACAATTTTGTCATCACTGAACAATATTTTGTGTGTGTGCTATTTTGTTGATTATTGAAATTACTTATTGTCATCACTGACAATACAATCATTACAATATTGTCATCAATGAAATTACTTATTGTCATCACTAATGACATTGAATTAGTAGCTGACAATTTTTTATCTGTGTTGTTACAGCTTCATATGGCTCGACTACAAACCAAATACTTTGTTCCTGTAGAAGAGCGATACAATGCAAAAATCAACCATTACTGCAGATTTGATCTTTTTGATATTCTTGCGGACGTATTCACGATAGCTAATATGCAAGAACTTTTCTTCCAGTTCCCTATGTCCAATCTTTAAACTAGGAGACTCAGTTAAATTCTGTGCGCAGTTGATCCATTTTATTCTGATGCATGAAATAAAGACGGAGAAGAAGAATGAAATGTGGTTCAACATAAATGGCAAGATCGCTCGTTTCTCTCTTGTAGAATTCGCTGCCATAACTAGCTTAAGCTGTGGACAAATTCCAGCTGAAAAACCCCCGGAGGTTGATTCCAGATCTGAGATGGGAATCACAACCTTGTCATACGATCTGTTAGTTGATCTACTAAAAAAAGAAACAGACATGAAAATCAAGCTTAGGTGGGTGCAAATTTTGCTTATCAACGGGGTGTTGTTATCGAGGAGAAACGCGAATGAGGTCAATCGTTCTGTCTATGCCATTTCATCTAACATGGAATTGTTTGAAAAGTATCCGTGGGGCCGGTTATGCTACGAAGAAACTGTTTCTCACCTCATGCAACTCAATAGGTCATCCCATAGTTGTAGGAGTGAGAGGTTTGGGTATAGTTTGTATGGTTACCCACTAGCATTTCAAGTAAGTCATCATCAATTTTTATATTATGTGTATATTCATCATCTTATTTTGTGATTATAATATTTCTAACAATAATACCTTTTTTGTAGATTTGGATATTTGAAACTTTCCCATCTCTTGCTACTGCTTCGTTTGCTCAGCCGTCGCCTACTAGATCTTTACCATTGATCCTTCGTTACAAGTCAATCGGTAGGAAGAACAAGGCTTTATCTGGGAAAACGATTCTCGGCCTTACGGAAAAGAAAGACTTTGTATGATCTCACCTCTCATACTCTATGATAAATTAAACTATAAAAATGACCTATTCGGTGATTGTTGTTTTTCTTGTGTTTCAGATTGTTGTCTCCCCCCTTCTTGCTGATTTTGGTGAACTAGTTAGGGTAGCATTTATTGAAGACTCTCGAGATCCTACGTTGGATGCGTTGTTTGAAAGATTATGTGGTCAAGAAAAGTTTGTAACAAATGCCATCGAAAAAGTTGTTGAGGATCTAGCTGGTAAGGCTAATAAGACTAATAGCCTAGATGATTTTGAAGTTTCAACAAGGATAACCTACACTTCAAAAATAGGTAAAAGGAAGTCTCCAGACTCCAAAGCTATTGATCACAAGAAGAAAAAGAGGCTAAAGAATGCCGATTCTGCTGTGAAGGTACCTTCTCGAAAGGAAAATGACGATCCAGTGTCAAAGGATACAGGTATTACCATGTTGACAATATACACTGTTGACAATATTATTTTGTTGACAATATTTTTAAGTTGACAATATTAATTCAGTTGACAATATTATTCTGTTGACAATATACACTGTTGACAATATTAGTGCTGACAATATTACTCTGTTGTATTATTTTTTAGTTGACAATATTATTCTGTTGACAATATTAATTCGGTTGACAATATTAGTGCTGACAATATTACTCTGTTGTCTTATTTTTCAGTTGACAATATCAGTGTTGACGAAAAGGACAAGATGGTGGAGAATGTCAATTCAGCTGTGAAGGTACTTTCTCTGAGGGCGAAGGATACAGGTATTACCCTGTTGACAATATTACCTTGTTGACATATTACCCTGTTGACAATATATACCAGTGATAACATTACTCTGTTGACAATATACATTGGTGACAATATTATTCTGTTGACAATATTATTAGTGTTGACAATATTACTCTTTTGTATTATTTTCAGTTGACAATATCAGTATTGACAAAAAGGAAAAGAGGGTGGAGAATATCAATTCAGCTGTGAAGGTACCTTCTTCGAGGGCAAATGACGATCCATTGTCGAAGGATCCAGGTATTAGGGGAATGACAATATTACTATGTTGACAATATTATTGTGCTGACAATATTACTGTGCTGACAATATTACTGTGCTGACAATATACACTAGTGGCAATATTATTTTGTTGACAATATTGTTTCAGCTTAAAACATTACACTGTTGACAACATTACTCTATTAACAATATATTTGTTGTAATAGGTACAAAACCTGCCAAGCGCCTAAAGCTCAAGCTCCCCCGGCCAAGTACTTCTAAGGATAAACACCCTGAAGTTCCTCAAGCAGTATCTACTTGCTCTCAAATCATGCGTAAAATTAAACAGCCTGAAGATAATAATAAACACCCAACAGTTGATCCTAATTTATCGAAGGATGTGGTCCCAGAATGGGCGAAGATGCTGGTACAAAAAATTGATGGTCAGAATAGAACTCTGGCAGATTTGAGTGGTCAGCTTGGTATAGTTTTCGAGGAAATAAAGATCATTAAGTCTATGTTAAGTGGAAAAAAGTTTGAGGTTGCGCCATCCAAAGCTACGAAAGAGGTTTGTGAAGAAAAGGTTGTTGATACTGAACCGGTAGAACAAGAGGCTGATGAGGTTGAGAAAGTACAAGAGGTTGCCCCACCGGAAAGCCCGAAAGCTGTTGAACAAAAGAAGGTGGCTGAGGTAGTAATAGCCTTAAAAAGTCAGGATAAAGAGATTGATTTCCCAGGTATATACTGGTTCGATGATCTTGATCCTGAAGATCCCAATAATTTGTTTCTTATTCGTGAAAAATGTGATGCTGACCTTGTTGATGTTATTAAAGTTATCAAAGCTCTGTGTTCACAGTGTCTTGACCATGATCATCTATTTGATTCATTGCTTACACCGGATGATTACATTTACCTGACTGAATGTGAAGGACAAAACAAGACTATTGAGAAAGATCTGAGGGACATGATGAAGATTCTGAGAAAACACTTTCTCAAGATTTATCTAAGGGGAAACAAGGTGGTAATAATGTTGTTGACGAGGGTGGCGTTGGCGAGGATGGTGTGGTTGACAAAATTGATAAAGTTGTCAAATATGTGGTTGACAAAACTGATTTTGCTGGCAAGGTTAGAGCTGATGTTGTCATCAATAGTGAAGAGAATAATGAGGGGGCTGCTAGGCTTAGGAGGTCTTCTAGGTTTATTAAGGGTGGTCGAGCCACTACCGATCCATTCACTCAAGAAAAGAATAGGAAGAAGAAGCTCCCAAATAAACCTCGTTTCTCTTTTTATAATGATGATGTCCGGAGTACTTTCTACAGGTGGTTTAATGAAACGTAAGTCAATATTTTATTATTTGATTTGGTTTTACTATATCTTTGGACATTCTATAAAATTATATATTTTTTCAATGATGTAGGTGTGAAGAAACAACTAGGGGAGTGAGGTTCCGTTGAATAAGGAGTTTTTCAAAGATATGTTGAGAGTTGGTAAATGACTATCGCATGATGTAAGTATTTTGAATTTTATTTTCAATGTGCCCCCCACGTGCTGACAATAACTATATTGCTGACAATAACTATAAATTGCTGACAATAACTACATTGATGACAATGTTTCATTGCTGCTGACAATATTCTTTGTTGGTGACAATATTGCTGCTGCCCCCCACGTGTTGACAATAACTACATCGTTGACAATATTCTTTGTTGGTGACAATATTTTCTTTCTGGTTGACAATAACTGTATTGTTGACGATAACCATGTTTGGTGATGAATTAGGATTGTGACAATATTTGGTTGCTGCTGAACAATAAGTATATTGCTGAAAATATTTTCCTTGCTGCTGACAATATTATCCTTGTAGTGACAATATTTTCCTTGCTGTTGACAATATTATCCTTGTGGTGACAATATTTTCCTTGCTGCTGAACTAGGATGGTGACATTATTTTCCTTGCTGCTGACAATGACTATATATTGGTGACAATAATATTCTTTGTGGTTGACAATAATTGTATTGCTGACAATATTTTTTGTTGTTGATGACAGCATTTGGGTGAAGCTCTCTTTTATTTTCGGAAGAGAATCCATTTCGAGCCCCTTGCTTTCAAGAATATTGTCGTCCTTGACTGGGTGTGGTTCCAATGGTTTCATACTGAATCAATCGATAAGTACAAGTATGGAATTGTACCTATTCGAGAAGAATTTTTCAAATATTTGGATGGATCTCGCCCTAGAAGTTTTGGTAAATCATGGTTCTATAATGTGACAACTGTATACACCCCATACTTCTATAAGGAGAAGCAGCATTATGTTGGGCTCAAAATCAACTTGGTTGAATCGTCCATTCGGGTAATGGATTGCCTAGTTGGTTTACATACCGATGAAGAAATAGAAAATATTTTGGAACCACTTGCAAGTTTTTTACCCATTTTGTTGAAGAGGACCCAACAGTTTGATCATATTGGGAGTTTGAACGAGTCGTTCACGGTGTTTAGGGACACGAATCTCCCTCAAGACAAAACAGGGTAATTACTTATCATTTTCATTCGTTCTTTTTGTGTTTGGATTATATTATACTTATGCATTATTGTTTCTTTTGTCAGCGGCAATTGTGGAGTATTTTCTATCAAGTATATCGAACATGCTGCATTTGGGACAAGTTTGGATGATTTGGACGAGCTTCATATGAAAGCACATAGAGAGAAAATGGCTATAGAGCTATTCAATCAAGATTGGAAGTTTAGTAGTTTACCACACAAATAGTTGTATGTTGCTTTTTGGAGTTCTAGCAGATTTGTGTACTGTATTTTTGCTTTTGATGACAGTAACATGTATTATCTTTGACAATATATCTTGATGACAATATTATCTTTTTGGTTACAATACATATCCTTGCTGACAATAACATATCCTTGCTGACGATAAGATATCCTTGCTGACAATAACATATAAGTGAAGACAATAACATATGAAGACAATAACGCCTTTATGATTCCAAAATAACATGAGTGATGACATAACATATCCTTGCAGACAATAACATTTATATGTTGTCAATAAGATATAAGTGAAGACAATAATGCATTTATGATTCCAAAATAAAATGAGTGATGACGATAACATATCCTTGTTGACATAACATATCCTTGCTAACAATAGCATCTTGCTGACAATAACATTTATATCCTAACAATAAGATATAAGTGAAGACAATAACGCCTTTATGATTCCAAAATAACATGAGTGATGACATAACATATCCTTGCTGACACTAACATATCCTTGCTGACAATAACATCTATATGCTGACAATAAGATATAAGTGAAGACAATAACGCCTTTATAATTCCAAAATAACATGAGTGATGACGATAAGATATGCTGACAATAAGATATAAGTGAAGACAATAACATCTCAATAACGACAATATGATATTTATGCTGACAATAACGTTTCATTACTTAAAAAATGATTCCAAACAATCTAATCTACTTGCATTGTAATGTTCCTACTACTTGAGGCATTATAACTACATGTTTTCCTATTGTGTCCAGTATTTTCACATTTTCCACACTTCAATGGTTTTCTCGTTTTCTTGATGATAGGTCTCCTAAACTCTCCTTCAGAAAGTATTCTTCGTTTTCTTGGCCTTCCACCTTGTTTCCTCACATGTGGAGGGTTACACTCTATGCTCAAGATGTCCTTGGGGACAATCCATTGCGATTTCATAGGCACGGGATATATTGTTTCCTCGTATGACTTTTCCCAAGTGGTATAGTGATAATAGCTACTGATAAAATCGGTTATGTTACCCTTCACCTTCTGATTGGCAGCCATTGCATGCACACATGGGATGTGATCCAAATCAAATACCTTACAACTGCATGTCTTGTTTAAGAGATCCACCATGCCGGTAAATTGCCCTCCAACAATCTCAAATTGGTTTGTATTCAAGACCTTAGCTTCATACTTCTGCGACTCCTTGTAGCTCTCTTCCACCACACTCCTTACATGTGGTGGCAATTGATTCTTGCACCTCTCAATAAGTTTTCTACGTTTATAGAACCAACTTGATAACAATTCTCTTATGTACTCTAGTAGTGCCACAAGTTGGTAAGCTCTTGCTTCCTTTAACACTGCGTTTATACTTTCTGAATTGTTGGTTGTCATAATGTTGTATCGATCACCTTTAATTAAAAGGCAATGTCCACAATGTCATCACATTGAAGACAATAATTATTCTGATGACAATAATTATTCTGATGACAATAATTATTCTGATGACATTATCCCCGATGACAATAATTTTTTCTCAGCAAGAGTGTTACCTTTACAGTGTGACCTTGCCCACTTCTCCAAATTTGCTCTAATACAAGCCCCAATTGCAATGAATGCATACTTGAATCGGCTTTCATCTCCAATGATATAGTTCGAGTAAGTCCCTGGGTTTACTTCTTTAAGAACAAAGCAATATGATGGAAATAGTCTATAGTTCAATTCCGGTGTGCCTCTTATCAAGTTTTGGGCCCATTCCCTTGCTTTCCAAGCTTTCCAATAGCTAACATCTTGAGAGTACTCATTCCTCATGTCATTTTGAATTGATTTGGGATTCGGTCCATGTTTGACGTCAGATAAGTACCTACATGTTGACAATATTAGTGCAGTTTTTTTTGTCATCATTGTGTTGACAATATTATATAAGATACAATATTGTCATCAATTGATGACAATACTATATTCCGTGATGACAATAGTATTGTCATCAAAGTTCAGAAGCATTACCTAGTCTTGATTTGCTCTCCAACTGTTTTATACGAAGGTTTAGAACGGTTGGCACATCGAACATCAAATGAGCATGTATGAGTTTCGTTAAATTTCCTAATCTCAAAGTTTACACTCCCTTTTAAGACAGCAACCCGTAACCTCCAATTGCAGTCCTTATCAACACATCTAAGCTTGATTAGGTTAGGTTCTGATTTATAAACCCTGTATCCAAAGTTCTCTCGAATGCCTAGATTGCGAATAACAGCCTGCAACTCTTCTTTACTGTCAAAACATTGACCAACATGCATAAAATCCTTCCCAATCTGAGCATATTGATTACAGTTGTTACCCATATAATTGTAATCAATAGCTTCTAAACCTTCTTCAACTTCATCAATAGTTTCTAAGGCTTTTGCAGGAAAATTAATCATGCACAGTTGGTTGTGTATCATTCTATCATGCAATGAAACATGCAATGGTAAACCCCACGACACGCTGGGTGATTCGTTGATAGCCTTGAATGAATCAAAATCGTCCTCTCCATCTACAACATATGGGCTTCTTAACTTTTGAGAAGGATGCAAATGACATAATAAAAGCTCACTAGCTTCAACATTGAGTTTGAATCTATCAATTATCTTCAATTTAATGTCATCTAGTTGCATCCCGTCATCAATGATAAATGCTTTCGAGGTGATGTCTCCATCGTAATGGATATATTCATCATGCATCTTCCACACACCTCCACACAAAACTGTTAATACCTTCATCTTCAACACACCAAATCTAAAAGACAAAAAACACCAACCATTAGTGTCACCAAGTATATAATTATTGTCATCATATAGAAAATTGCAAGTTTCATTGTTCACTAAAACAATTATTTTCATCAAACCTTACTACCACTATTGTCATCAACAAATAGTGGTACAATTATTGTCATCGAACAATTATTCTCATCAATACTTACTACCACTAATGTTGAAGTTTTTAGTACATATTGTCAGCAACAGGACATTAGTACATATTGTCAGCAACAAGACATCTGTACATATTGTCAGCAACAGGACATTTGTACATATTGTCATCAACAGAAACATCTGTACATATTGTCAGCAACACAACACCGATATTATCATCAACCAATTATTGTCAGCAACACAACACCGATATTGTCATCAACCAATTATTGTCAGCAACACAACATCTGTACATATTGTCAGCAACACAAACATCTGTACATATTGGCAGCAACACAAACATCTGTACATATTTTCAGCAACACAAACATCGGTACATATTGTCAGCAACACAACATCTGTACATATTGTCATCAAACAATTCAAACAATTATTGTCATCAATCAATATTGTCATCAAACAATTCAAACAATTATTGTCATCGAACAATTATTTTCAGCTATACTTACTACCACTAATGTGGAAGATTTTGGTACATATTGTAAGCAATAGGACATCAGTACATATTGTCAGCAACACAACATCAATACATATTGTCAGCAACACAAGATTGATATTGTCATCAACCTTTTTTTGAGCGGTTTGCGATCCACCGTATTGAGCAACTGTATCTAGAGCGGATTCAGTCCACTGTTCGAAAGATCCCGAGCGCAGCGAGGGATCCAGACGCGAGCGAGCGACCGAGTTGGTGAGAGGGAACGTGATCGAGTCGGAGCGTGATCGAGTCGGAGAGATCGAGTCGGAACGATCGAGTCGGAGAGATCGAGTCGGAGCGTGATTGAGTGTGAACGATCGAGTCGGAGCGAGTTGGAGAGATCGAGTCGAGTCGGAGCGATCGAGCGTGATCGAGTCTGAGCGTTAGAGAGCGATCCAGTCCAGCCGGAGCCGATCGAGCGTGATCGAATGGGAGCCTGAGAGCGTGATCGAGTGAGAAGGAGAGAGAACGAAATTCGTATCTAGAAGGAGCCTGAAATGAAGGAAACGGCTGATTTAGGGTTAGATATAAAGGGGTCAAATACTTATTTACTTAAATAAGGATGTAATTACTTGTTATAAGTATGTATAAGGGGTACTTACAAAAAACACCCTATTAAAATGGGATGTGCTTGGTTTTAGAAAATGTCCCAGTGGGTAGGCCCGTCCGCCCATATTATTTTTTATAATAAAAAATATACTTATACTACACAATAATAGTCAAATAGAGTAAATATATCATACATATTCATAAGTAGAGTAAGTATATCATAACTCATTAAAATTTGCTCAAGTATATCATCCACTTAATAATATTATCGATTATATTTATAATTCGTGTTGATTCTCGCTACCAAACACATAAAAAAACCTCACTTTTCAACACTAGATCTAGAATTTGCAAATTTCTAGTTCGTTGCCTTCTAGGCTTTTTGTTACTTAATTTATAGTTTAGACAAATGAATGAAGATATTTTATAGAAACTGGTAAAACGGGCAGCCCGTTGGTCAGCCCGCATGATAAAGTGGACGGGTATGGACATAGAAATTGTCCCATTTAATATGGGCGGGTTTGGCCCGGCCCGCATAAATGGACAAAATATTTTTTTGGCCTGGCCCGCGTCCATCCATACCCGCCCATGAACAGGTCTATTTTGAATCTAGTAATAAAAAATTTTAAAGTAGTAAATATAAATAAATTATAGTCATTCATTTTGAATGGATATGATTTAACCTGATTTAAGGGTGTTCAACATTACATCTTCGGCGTAGCACCATTCCGGCGGGGCGACACTCAACTGGGTGACACTCCTGTGGGGCGACACTCCGGCAAGGTCAGGCAAAGTGATACTCCGGCGAGGTCTGGGGGAGCGATACTCCGGCGAGGTCTGGGGGAGCGATACTCCGGTGGAGTCAGGCAGCGGTCCGAAGACACTCCGGTGGAGTCAGGCGGTGGTCCGGTGACGGGTTAGGGTGGGGGTCCGGTGGCGGGCTGGTGATAATTAAGTATATTTTTAGTTCAATACGTCCAGATGGACGTTTTAATAAATGTTTAAGTATATGTTAAAGAACATTTAAGAATATTGTGATGAACATTTATGATTAAAGCAATGTATTATTAAGAATAACATTTGGATGAACATTTAGTACAATGTAATAACTATCGTTGATGAACATTTAGTACAGTGTTAATGAACATTTAAGAACTTAGTGATAAACATTGAAGTATGATGTGATGAACGTTTAGTTAAAAATCAAGTATTGTTTATCAAAAATGAAATGAACATTTTAATACACTGCTAATCATATTATATAGATCTTGATGAACATTTAAGCATATAGTGATGAACATGGAAGTATGATGTGATGAACATTTATTTACATCTTAAAATATCAAATATTCTTCATCAAAAATGTAATGAACATTTATATAAATCATGATAAACATTGAAACATTTATATAAACCGCGGCGAGTTCCGGTTGATCGATACTCCGGTGGAGCGACACTCCGGCTGAGTACATGCGGTGCTCCGGCGAGGTCAGGCGGAGCGACACTCTGGAGAGGTCCGACAAAGCGACACTTCGGCGAGGTCCGGCGGAGTGGCAAATGGTACTCCAGTGAGTCACAAGTATATGACAAGTGACAAGTAAATGTCACGTGACATTTTCCTAACATTAGATTATTTTAATCTAACCTCTATAATTCATTTTTTTTATTAAATTAATTAATTTTATTACTCAATACTTTTTCATGTATATACACCTTTTTAGTGCGCCAAGTGACAGTTTTGTAATGGCATCAACAGTTCAAATTCGAAGCATTTCTTTTGTACGTAGTAATGTTTACGTGTGACATTACAAACTCAACTGGAGTTTCTACATAATCTCCCCTTCAAGAGTTTATACAGATTCATTATTCACTTGGATGACCTTAACTAGATCGGATTCAACATGTTTTTTTATAATACCAATAGTATACGTCTGTCGTGAGCAAATATTTGACGCAGTCGGAGTGAAAAAAAAGCTGAGCAAA